>NC_054870.1:32453549-32756579 GCF_018320785.1 Cheilinus undulatus | reverse complement strand
AATGTGAGTCATTATTAGCTAACATTGTGTGTTTATGGTAGCTAATGGTTGTGTGAGGATCAGTGCTTTGGACGTATATTATTTCAAAGGTAAGCTCAATCAAGGTAAGATAATATGACATGGAATTTCCCCGTTCTACAGCCTAAATGACCCACTTGAGCCAGCTCAGATTTGGGTATAAAAAGGTGAATTGAGTTTGAAATTCCTCATTCCTGTTCAAAATGGTGAAACGTGGAGAGCTGACTGAAAATGAAAGAGTCCACATTAAAGCACTTCATGATGCTGGATGGTCTCTGAGACAGGTGGTCTAATAAATTTGTTAAGCACTGTATATGAAATCAATAAGGATGTATCTGCAGTATTTGCAATATCCTATATAATGGACATCGTACCAGAAACATATAGAGAATTCTGAGTAAATGTAAAGTTATGTTAATAAGCTGAAAATGTTTATTTACAGCTTTAATATGGAAATATAGAACATATAAAAAAATATAATATTAATTTATTTTTAATTTTACAACAACTGCTCATTGCAGGGCAATTTAGCTTTAAACATACTACACATGATAATACACTGGTGAAGAACTGCGTTAGGCCCGTCACCATCCTATCAGTAAAAACAACAAACACTTTTGTCAAAATTAAATTGAAATTATTCAACATAAATCAGCGGCATAAGTGGGGTTTCATTTTTCTTTCAGTGTGTCAGATGTCTTAGAGCATCAACGCTAAATGAAAAGTTGAACTGTTTTCATCAGGCATTGTTTCTTTGATAAAGTGGTTATAATTCAGGTCAAATATAAAATATGGCTATCACAGCTTAATTTTGAAATGGTCTGTGATCTTCCTGACCTCAGTGGATCCCCCATTGGACTGGGCCCCAGAAAGCTCTCTCCTTTATTACCCCTGATGGGCGGCCTTTGCTGAACTATCTGTCGTCTTTTGAATGTCATCTCATGTATCGTTGCTTGATGGGGGACCCCAGGAAGACTAGTTTGTGCCCTGGTAACAACTACCAGCAATTATGCAATTAAGCAACTGTCCTGTGTAATAAAGGCAAAACAGCCCCCCCCAAAATAGATCTTGAGCTATAAAAGGAATGTGTCCTTTATATAATGTGTACTAATAAAAAAAGAGCTACTGAGTCCAACACCTTTTTGGCACCAGGCTTTAAACATGTTTCTTTGGCATTTTAATATAGGTGATAAAAATAGAGGCCATCTGGGCTTTAGGAGACACTCTCAAGTGGGCATTCAGGGGCTCTCTTTTGCATTGGCTTAGTTCTTTTAACCGCCTTGTTCTACAAACATGGTTTACCCAAGGATCTTGCCTCATATTCCACCCCTTTGGTCACTGAAGTTTGCCCCTATTATTGACATATACATCTGCATCAATTATATATCAATGTATAGACAGAGTAAACTAAACTTAAGGTTTTTTTTCCCCTCTGCCACATCCCTCTTTCCTCCCCCTCCATTTGTTTCCCCTTTACAGTACTCTTAGTGTTCAATTTACTGCCTGTCTGCATTTGACAGAGAATCCAGCCTTGAACTGCAAAGATAAAGGGACAAATCTGATCTCCTGTTGCTGTGCCAGCCGAGGGTGTAAAACACTGGTACTTCTGAAGTGAAACACTCTCAGCTGCCACGATTTTGAAGTCTTGAGTGAAGTGTTGATCATTTATGAGACTGAATACACCTCCTTGTCTCACATCACAGGAAATATGTCAAGAGACCAAGAGAGAAATGCTTTTCCTTCAGTCAATGTGTTAACTGATGAAGTCCTATTGGCGAGAATCAGTGCTCCAGGGATTAATCCACACTTATCTTTGAATAAGCTTATTGATTTTCATCCTCTGTGAAGTAAAAATCTATCAGAGTATTGTTTTAAACTAGAAAACAAACAGGCTTTGGTTTGTTATCAGCAGGACTACAACAGGACTACTAATCTGAACTTGAACTGCACGGTCTATTAAAGGCTAAGAATGAAGAGGTATGTGCTCTCACGCTCTTGGTATGAACTGCAGATTCCCCCATGACATTTGACAGAGTCCACAGCAGAACCTCAAAGACAAAGGTCAGAGTGTCTACAGTCATCAAAATTGCATAACACCTTTTCACACAGAGATAGAGAAGCCCTCATGTCTGTAAGGTTAACTTTTTCTACTGTTGTTCATTCAATGCTAAAGTATTTTATGTGTTTTAATGATTGTGACTCCAGCTTGGGGGCAAATCTTAAGCCTCCAACCTTTATGGCAGAAGCAGACAGTTGGATTTATTTTAAAACTTTAATTTATTTTTTTACAAATCTACTCTGCTTTGCTTTTTTAATGGAAAGATGACACTTGTGTTTAAATTTTCAAGACTATCTGATAGAGATTTTCTGTGGTAGGTTTTTCACTTAGACTGCATGATCTAGTTTCTCTCCAAATATACTGCAAATTTTATAGACTGTCCTAGAAAATCCTGAAAAGAACACTTTAATGGTACTGTCATAAGTCTGGGGCTTGTGGGTAGCCCCACAACAGCCTGGCATCTCTCCCCCTGGGTAACTCCAGAACAGAAGAGCTCAGCATGACAGTGTTAGACTTCCTCTCTGGGAATGAGAAGGTCATCTCTTTGTGGCTTCAGGTCACAGACGCAAAGACTGACTGTTGTTGGTGCCTATGCACCAGGCAGTAGTTCAGAGTACACAGCCTTTTTGCAGTCTCTGGGTCCAGGGAAAGGTGACTACCTTGGGTCTCCATTGTGTTACTTGGGTATTTCAACTCCAATAAAGCCAATGACGCCAACACCTGGGAGGAACAACCTGCACAATCTGAACACATTGTTATTGGACTTCTGTGCTAGTCATGGATTGGCAATAACAAATACCATGGTTGAGCATAGGGGTAGTCATAAGTTTACTTTGCACAAGAACCCAAGGTTAAAGATCAATGATCTACTGTACATTGCTGTTGTATCAATGGATCTGTAGCCTTATGTCCTGGACTCCTGGGAGAAGAAAGAACTAGAACTGTCAACTGATTACCCCCTGGTGGTGAGCTGGATCAGAGGGTGGGAAGGCTGCCACACAGGCATGGTAAACCTGAACAAGGAGTTGGATGAACTGGGTCCCTGTCTGTGTTGGTTGTATTCAATTGGATGCAACAATGCTTATGCATTGTCCCCGATGGATAAACTGATAGATAAGTCATAAATAAATCCCTCTTCATGAAGAATTCATTGTATATCCCGGGGGAAGGTTGAGAACCACGAGTGGCCAAGGTCCCCAAGGTGGAAAAAGTAGCCAGAGGCCAGAAGGTTGTTAATGTCTGTTATGGCAGTAAACTTTGAACCCACTGCTGGTCACCAGATGGAAGGAGGCTTCTAGGCTTAGTTGGCTAACGGTTCTCTGGGCACACCTTACAGGTACTGAGTGGTTTGGAAGGCTGTGGTTTCAGCAGTTATGGGAGAAAAATCCCGAGGTGTGTGAGGAGAAGGACTTTGGTTGGCTCCAAGAATGTTAACTATCATATAGCTCAGGAGATTAAAGAAAGGCTTGTCTCATCCCATTATCAGCAGGAGTGGAGAACTGCTGACTTGGATATCCATGGGCGGTGGAAGGGAAACTTTAAGGAACTCATGAACCCAGAAACTGGTGGATTGTTCCATTGGCAGGGAAGGAGTCTTTGCCCCAAGTGAAAGAGTTTGAGAATCTTAGGCTCCTCTTCACAAGTGAGAGTTTAATGGACCATGAGACTTACCGGTGGATTGGTGCAGAATCAGCAGTGTTACAGGCATTGTACTGGACCTGAACTTCTGGTAGACATTAATAGGATGAGATCACAGATACAAGCAGTCAAAATGAGATTTTTCAGTAGGGTGCCTGGGCTCAGACTTAGAGATCAGGTGTGGCGCTTACCCCCAATTTCCATATACAGCGTGCATGCCGCGGAGCGCCGGCAAATTGTACTGCGGAGCACTTCACTCCCTCTCTAGTCTATCAGAGCATGTCCTTAGCCGGCGCTCTAGACTGGCAGTGGCGCGTGCCTGGAGCAGCACTTCACTCCACTTTGTTTCAGATACACTGCAGGTCTATTTCAGCCCCCATCGCTGCCAAACCTCATAAATTCACTGTCATTCAGAAAGCACCAACCATGGAAGTCACAAGTGTAGAACATCCGGTTCTTTCAAAATAAAACACAATGCACGGACTCCCAATCGTAAATCATCACTATATCAACATTACGTCTCATCATGCAGAGAGAGCAAAGGGTCACCAAGAGGTCAGTGGGTCACAGGGCTACAATGGCGCCATTGACAAGGAAAAGTTCACTTTTGGGGATATTTAGCCGAAGTATTTTGCATAAAACCACAAATCCTTTAAGCAAACATTAACCTTTTAACTTCCTTATGTACTCACTCAATGGAGGAAGCAATAATATCATGGACTTATACTGGAAAGGATGATAAATTAACCCCAAAAGGTAAAATAGTCCGCTGTTGACATGCCACTCCTCCGTGAACTTGCAGTTCTCCCGTGATCGCTTCCTGCTGATCAGGGCTTGGGCACAGTGCTCTAGACTCGCTTCCAGTGGGCGAGGTTACTCGCCTTACAGTCGGCACAAACCCACGGCGCTTCGGTGCGCGGTGCATGCGCTGTATATGGAAATTTGGGGTTAGATTTCTGCAGGCAACTGCTCCTTAGATGGGGCAAGTTGAGATGGTTCAGGTGTCTGATCAGAATGCCTCCAGGATCCAAGAGGAGCCAGACTGGGGGAGAGGGATTTCTAGGTTGACCAGTTTGGCCTGCTGCCACTGCAACCTGACTCTGTCAAAGCTGAGGAAGGAAGGAAGGAAGGAAGGAAGGAAGGATGCATGGATGGATGGATGGATGGACAGAAAGACAGGTATACAGATGGATGGAGGTATGGCGTCCTCAAACTTATTGCAAATCTTACCAGTGAAATCTTAGAATGTACTAAACATTGGGATCATTTTTAATACCAGCATTGACACTTAAAAGAAACACTCAAGGACACTATTCTATGTTCTATTTTATGGTCAGATGCTATTTAAAAAATCACAGAAGATTTTGGTGAGGTGTAAACATACAGAAATGTAAAATTCACAAACATGAGAACGTACAATGAGGTATGGTAGCTTAGGAGTCGGGTATTGTTGGGATTGTCTACTTATCTTGGATTGACTGGATCTGTAATCTGCATATACAAAAAGTCATCATTGGCCAAGGAACTGCATATTGGCAGTTCATGTGATGATGGTGCCATTTTCAAAAGTTTGCACTCTTGAAGTTGCTTTTGGCTTTTCAGGCATCCAAAAGGTTACCATTTATGGTTAATTTTGTTGTTGTATAAACATGGCCTCAGTCTGTTCTTTTACCAGCTAAAAATTCCTAATAGCAGGTCTGAGTTATGCTCTTGAAGTACATCATGATTTATTTCCAAGGCCAGTTTCCATTGTACTTTGTCCCATTCTGTTGTGATCAATTCTCTAACCTCTCAGCCTCAGCTAAGAATAAAAAGTTATAAAGGTATGTATATTATGATTTTTTTCCCCTCCTAGAATATTTTCTAGTATTTTTGAGGTTGAAATAGAATGGCTATTTATAGGGCAAAATATAGGAATCAATATTCTGCTGTGGGGTAAAAAGCCTGGAAAAATGTCATTATTTATTGTAGGTTTTATTGCATCTGTTGTTTACTGAACAATATAACAGGTCTACAATGATGATCTCAAGAGTCATTTAAGCCGAAACAAAAAAACAAAAAACCTTGCTCAGCTTTGTTTTATTCATCTTACCAGTGATTTCCTGTGTTTGTGTATATACTATATGTGTGTGCCTGCAGCCTCAGCCAAGAGAAAGCCTATTTATCAGGCTGCTATTTATCAGCCTGCTAATCAACCTGATAACCTGCAGCTGTGCCCGCTGCCTGGCTGAGCCACCCTTCACTCCTCGCCCACAGCCTGCGTTTAACCACAGCCCTCTGCTTTACTCTCATATTTCTCTTTCACAATCACACAGTAAATCCTTGAACAACCTCCAAGACTTTTAATATACTACCCAACTGTGAAAGGCAGATTAAAGCCTGACTTGTTGCAGATTACACCAATAAAAAGAAATATGTATTGAAATTCTGGTCATTAACTATCTCACATTGCATTATTGTATTCAGTCTTTTTTGTGGAAAAAATATAAACTTACTCTGCCTTGGCTATGGGCTACAAATTTAGTCCAAATTCTGAAGTAAAGAGTATGTGGAGTGACTTTAGATAACTGCCTTGAATGTGAAGAAATGTTTGGTTCTTTTATCCATTTGTTAGTAGATGCACCTTTGGCTGAGTTCACAGCACTGAGTCTTTGTGGATGGTTCTCAATCAGTCTTGCACATCTGGACACTACAATTTTACTCCATTCTTCTTTGCAAAACTCCTCAAGCTCTGTCAGGTTGCACGGTGCAGGTTGAGAAAAAAGCCCTTCTCGAGTCCAGCCATAAATTCTCTGCTGGACTGAGGTCTGGGCTTTGAACCGACCACTCTGGAACATTCAACTTGTTGTCTCCAAAGCCATAGTTCTCTTGCAGACTGAATAAGATTGCCCTCCAGGATTTCCCTATATTTTGCTGCATTAATTCTACCCTTCACCTTTATAAGCCTTCCAGTGCCAGCTGCTGAGAGGCATCCCCACAACATGATGCTGCCACCACTGTGCTTCACAGTGGGGATGTTCAGTGCCTTGGATTTTTTTGGTATCCATCCCCTGACTTATACTTTTCAATAACCTTTTCTCTGAGTTGCTTGGAGTTGCTTTGGAGTTTGCTTTTGTCTTCATGGTGTACTTGTAGCCGTTACACTGATTAACCAGTGACTGGACCTTCTAGACACAGGTGTCTTTATACTACAATCACTTGAGACACACTCACTGCTCTCAGCTGATCTTCATTTTACTACTTGTGAGACGACTAGCACTGATTGGCTTGACCTCTGTTGAAGTATAGTGAATAAAGACTGATATTTCTTGTTCTGCTGTGTCCATAGATTGTAGCTTTTGGTTTTTAACAGAGCACACACCATCATTTGTGAGTTTCTATGTGTGTACCTATAGTACATGAATAATGTTATGGCTTCTCATTTTAAGTTCTCCATAACTTCAAATTTATTACTGCACAAGGCACACAGTAAAAAAATATTAATTGAAAGAAGAACTCAACAAGGAATAATAGACTTGAATTCCATTAGTTGCCTCAACAATCACTACACAATGTGATAGACACAAACATAATTAACCCTGTGGTATCCAGACAGCTCACTTCATTACAGAGTAATTGAGAATCCAACAGAGATAGCTCTTTCACAAACTGTTTAATTAATCTCCATAGTATCAGACGACAGCAAAAATTATCTGGGAAGGCGAATTCAGTCAGACAAAAGTCCTCATTGAGCAGATTATTAGACTTTATTGTGTGAGAATAACATTGTGTGTGCAGAAATGCATGAGTGCTTGCTCACAAAACATTGACGGCTCATTCTGTATTTATGAGATATTGCATCTGTGAATAAATTGCTTTTATCACTATGTTGCATGTTGCATGTGCAGCTGCTTCTTGCACATCTGTGAGAGGAGAATGTTTTCATATTTATGTTGCTTAATATTCAAGCCCTGCTTTGCTTATACATCAATCACTTTTTCACATAAAGGCATTTTGCAGTGGCACCTATAGATTCAATGTCCTTGTCAGTACCCTTGGTCTCGGTCAAAAACAATACGGCAATCATGGATTCTGTATCACCGGAGTGATGCCAGGAAACATATTTGAGTGCATTCATACAGTATACACCATCTGGTGCCTTACAGAGATGGAGCATCAAACCACAGACAAACCGTCCATCAACAGTGGTAGGACTCAGCAGCCAGTATGCATGGAGCAGGATGCAAATAATTGAACAGAGACATAACAAAAGAAATCAGGTCTGCAGTTGTAAAATACATAATTTTCTGAAACAAGCCCTCATAGATCCAATAGATCTGTTCATGTTAAAGAAATTTTCAATAGAGGATTATGTGACATTGAAGGGTAGAATCACAATGCATAAAAGATTAATTTATCTCTTTTTAATGTACTTTATCATAATGGAATAGCAAATGGGACTTTGATGCATGATTAATGCGTGCAAGAACATCGTACTGTTAGAAATGAACTAGTGTGGAGGACGTTATGAAAGAGATCAACATACCTTGAGGTATTAAAATACTTAAATTGATAAACAAGTGTTGTTACCTTGAAGGGTCAGAACCAGTTTTTACATAAACAGAACAATTTCATCAGAAAATCAAATCCAAGTGCTCCAAAGTGGCACTGAATGTAATAAGTGTATACATTGATTTTTTTGGCCTCTGAATCATCAAAACTCAGTGAAACATTCATCCTTCTTTATTGAATTACCTCTCACATGTGCTACAGGATTAAACAGGTTATTATGATATGGAATATCTGTCAAATCTCACTTTATGTGCATTCAATACACTGCTGTTATAATTTACAGTATAATCAGGGTATAGAGTGGACTGAATAATGAGCTTTAATGGCTAAATAAGTGGCTTTTTCCAGTGTGGTCTACATTTTCATTTCAAAGAAATGTATCTTTGTTCAGCCTTCAAAAAGAAAACAGGTTTGTTACTAAGGCTTTGTGGCTGTTGGAAATGCTATTTGTGTTAATCCAAAGCAAAAATGATGTAAATACCTCACAGGGGAAGTTATGAAAGGCGAGCCATTGTAGCTCCATTGCTCTTAAGAGACTCAAGGGCCCCACGGCACAACTACTATTTCTTATTCTTTGACACTGTGAGCTTATTATTTCAGCATTTATTTATTTTATTTTTATTTTTTAGACTGCAATGAAGCAAAGAGATATCATACAAAAAGCAGAATTTGAGTTTACCAGATGAGACCAAGTCTTAGTCGGTGTTTGCTTTTTCCTGTATCTTCACAGTCAGTGATTTCAGCCCGGGCTCTAAAACACAAACCCACTGCAGCAACATAAGCACAGGCATCCAATAGCTTTCTCCACAATTGGCTCAAATGGACTTGAAATGGAGTCATTTGGCTCTCCAGGCTGTCCAAGCACATGCCTGTCTCTGGGAGATGGCTTCAGGGGATTTTTAAGTCCATCTCCCCATTTGGCATAAAACAATAAAAAGTGGGCTCAATCTTGCTGCAACTTAGAAAAAAACGCATTGAGAGAGGAAGCTGTAATGAGAAGACTGTCAGATGGGGTAATCCATCGTGGTTGTCCAAACACAAGAAAGGTTAATAGCTTAAGTGTTTGGAGCTCCTTACAGGAGGAAAAACTGACCTGTCACAAACTGTCTGGGGCTGCGGACGTCCTAACACAATTTCCTCGCTTCTGATCATGATGGGATTGGATCAACTTTACTTGATGTGGGTCAACAGAATATAGCAATCTGGAGCCAGGGGTGGGTCATTACATTACTGAACCTGACCTGTAAGTGCCTGACTGTTTAAACCTTCTCATCAAATCTAATTATTATTATGAATTGGAAGAAGACCACTGTCATATTCCTGCTTTTTCTTCTGCCACCATAGAGTCTGCAGAAAGCCTCTCATTTAGAGGCTGAAAGTGGTGGTAAGATGTAAAGAGGGATAATTTAGTAACTGTTTTCTCCCTTCTTAGACTTACTAAATATGAACTGTACAAGATAATTTTGGTGTTTCTCATCTTGTGCTGCTCTATTTTTAACTGTCTCATAAAATTAAAACCAAAACATGATGAAATTGCCTAATTAATTAGAACTTCTCAAACATTTGTTTGTTAAATCTTCCACAGCAAATAAGTCAAACCTTGTCTTCACAACATGCACTGCTGTGACTCAAAGATGCAGAACTGCACAATGTTTTTGTCAGCAGCTCAAGGTCAGACAGTTAACCAACAAAGAAGTAAGAAGATGGGGCACAGGCACAAATCTAAACACCATCATGCATGCAAGAAAACTTCACATTTTTATGTTTTAGGTAAGCAGTTTGAATTGTGTACTTTATGTTGGAAAATCTTCATGTCAACTTCAATGCATAATCCATTGTACCAGCATTTGATAATCTGCAGTGCATTCAAAAGTATGAGACATCCTTCACTTTTTTCAATTTTGTATAACTTACCAAGCTTTCACAACTGGATTGGGGGGTTCTCTGCCATTCATCTTTGCAAATCCTCTCAGTCAGGTTGAATGGGGACCGTAGGTGGACAGATGTTTTCAGGTCTCTGCTGAGATATCCTTAAGCCACTCCTGTGTTGTCTTGGCTGTGTGCTTAGAGTCATTATCAAGTTGAAAGGTGAACCTTTAACCCATTCTGAGGTCATGAGTGCTGCCAAACAGGTTTTCATTTAAGATATCTCCGTACTTTGCTCCATTCCCTAAACCCTGACCAGTCTCCCAGTCACTGAGGCTGAAAAAACCCCCACAGCATGATGCTGCCACCACCATGCTTCACTGTTGGGACGGTACTGGGCAGGTGCCTGGTTTCCTCCAGACATAACATTTAGATCTGAGGCAAAACAGTTCCGTTTTGGTTTCAACAGACTAGAGAATCTTATTCCTCACAGTCTGAGAGTCCTTCAGGTGCTTTTTTGGCCAGGTTACCAGGAAAAGTCTTTGTTGTGCCAAACGTCTTACCTTGGAGAATTATGGTGGCCACTGTGCTCTTTCTAACCTTTGGAAAACGTTTGTAGCTGTTCCCCAATCTGTGCCTTGCAACAACCCTGTTTCTGAGCTCTGCAGGCAGTTCCTTTGACCTAAGATGTTTAGGGTTGCTTCAAAAGTGTGTTCTTTAAAATGAACACAAGGTAATTTTCTTGAATTCACCACAAAAAAATATAACAGCTGTCCCTGCTCCAGAGTAGCACTACAGGTATGGAAAAAAGCTCAGTAGAAATCTATTCAACTCTGTGGCTGTCTGATGTTTCTGTGACAAAATTATTCTGCATGCTCATTTGTCACCTCTTTGTCAGACCTAATGATTAAGAGGCTTTTATGTAGCACCCATTTGTTTTTGTACTGAATGGGAGACAGGATAAAAGTTTGCAGAACTGTTATCATCATGTCTCCTTGCACACAGGAGGAAAAGGGAGCATCTACAGAGGTAGAGTCATACGATCACAGGCAAGTCATGTTTTTATGAAATTATCCTGATGATGATTAAGATAATTATAGAACTGTAGATCTATAGCCTTTTATTTTGGCTTAATAAAGCACACAAAGCTTACATCTAATACCTCCTGTAGTGTTCTAGTGTGGATGTTGATGTGGTGGGTCTCTAAAAAATGAGATGCGGATTAGAAAAAAAAAGAAGAATCACAAATGTCTACTCCTCCACAGACTAACAGTAAGAACCTCCAGGGCGTCCAACACAGCCCTCTACAGCCAGATAGTCCAAAAGAGAGGAGGAATAGAGTAGCCTTTCTTTTATTTGTGTGCAAAAAGGTAAATCCTACAACATCCCAGCTGAGATGAAGGAGTGGATGGCTTCCTGATCTCCCAGAAACCAACACAGTTCATTCCAGATTCACAACAGTCGAGCCAAATGTGCTGCATGCATGCCAGGAGGCTCAGAGTGTGACTTTACCTACCATCATGTATAGGGCAGACAAAAAGACAGTTCATGCACACTGGTCAAAAAGATTATTATAGTACAACTCGGGAAAATAATCCGCTGCTACAATACACTTCAGATAGAACTAAAGTCATGCATGTGACTTTGTATGTTGAATTTGTTCCAGTACTATGTTTTATGATGCTGTTTGAAAAAGTTCTGCTACCTCAGAAATGTGTTCCCACTGGTGTTTAAAGTAACAGTAGAGTTGCAGATGATCAAGCATTGACAGAGTCAGTAACCCTGATTGGTGGTTGGTTCCTGAAGAACTTTGCTTTGCACCCCATGTAGGCTAAGGCTGGCCCTGATTGCAAGGAGCTGTTTCAAGGCAGAAAGCATCCTGGAATTCATAACAAGGTTTTTTTTTTCACATTAATCTGATTTGAGCAAAAAGTGTATGTCACTCTGTGCTGCTTATTTTCTCTATTTTTTATCAATATAAAACTTGCTTAAACTGTAATTTATATGTACTTTTTAAACTGTATTTATGTAAAACATAATAATAAACATGTGAAAACTTTTTTTCAAATGGGCCTTAGCAATGATACAATGCTACAAGGTTGTCAACATTTTTATGTTTGATATTACATAAAATCGTAAAATTATGGAAGAAAACACATAAATGTTGTCTTATTTTCCGCCCAAAGCTGTCATAAGCAGAGAGACAGAGAAAGAGGGAGAAAGAGCACACAGCAGTTAACAATCAGCATACAGATTGAGAGATAAAGGAGGAAGATGGTTAGTTAGAGACAAAACATTGATACTGCAAAACAAGATGTTATTCTCTGATTGTTTGTGATTGCTGTTATTCTCTGAAAAATAGAAACACGTAAACACAATGTTAGAATGGTGCAATATTTCTAGTACTGCTGAAGTGCTCCTTCCTGCTCTGCTGTATGTGCTCAACCCTTTTTCAGACAGTGCAGACAGAGAAAGAGAGGCAGAAATGTCTGCTTTTACCTTAAAAAGTTTTCCATCCATCCCACTCAGACTGGGATATGCATGGGCATAATTTCCCATGATACCAAAGCCCAGTTATTAAAAACAGTTTGGATGATAGTTACATTTAAACTGTAAACTAACTGTGGGAAGTAATAATTGATTTGAAGAGTGACAAGTATGATGATTGGTTGTAAGTGGGTTGAAGGTGTCTTAATAATTTGTCATGTGATTTTATACAAGTGGCCTTTTGTTTTGTGAGAGTTAAAGTGTTTATGAGCATGGGTTGATACGGCGCTGTCCACGGTGCTAAGATAAAGCAGATTGGCAGATTGACCGCTGTTACCTGGAGAGAGAGCACAGAGAGATGTGCACCATCAAAAGGCGATTCAGCATGCTTCTTTCCAGCTGATTTTGAGTGGTTATTGTAACTGGCCCATTCTTACACAAGGCGCTGTACATTTTTGATGCATCCTGTGACATTTTTGTCTCCTCCTGACTACCATAACAGCACTTGGTCTGTGTTCCAGTTCCTCTACTACTACTGACACTCAGCAAGTGTGCAAACTCTACAACAGATGGTGACTGGATGTTAAGGGTTTTGATGAAAACAGTAGATATCAGGAAGACAGTTTCAGCTTTCCTTATAGGAAAGCCCAAAAATCAGATCCTATATCCCACATTTGATGGTAATATGAGATTTTATATTGTTCACTTAATGTTGAACTTTAGGATGAGACCAAAAAAAAGTTTGCAGGACAGATCTCCATTTGGTCCAAAGTTAATTTGGTTCTTATTTCTTGAAAACATTTTGGACAATAAAGTATTGTGTTTGGTTAGGTAAGTTCCTTTGCATCGACTTGAACTACTTTTTGCTACTGCCTTGAATTGCTACTAATTTTACTCTTAAACAATCATTAGGCGGTAGAATGACTGAGAGATAAATAAAAGATGTTGGTGCCTCTCAGTGAAACATAAATAAGCTGAAGTACACACTGTCCCTTTTGGTGTGAACACAGAGCTGGGAACAACAAACCCAAAGGGAGTTTGACTCCTTTTTTGTAGAAAGTTTTTTTTTTTTAGTTAGGATGTGTTCTATATCCATTTATTAGTGTTAAAATGTAGCATAAAGAGTTTCATTTGAGGATATTCACACGAAAGTTCTCTTCAAACTGTTGTAAAAAATTTTTGGCATGCATCAGCTGCCACTGAGGGATATTCACCAAAAAAGAGAGAATCCACTCCCCTGTAAGCAAAGTTGCTCCCTCTCGTCTGATCGTGTTGCGCCTAATAGGATTATGCAAGAAGAGGCTGCATGTGATGGAGAGGAGGGTAGACTAGCATGATTTACAAGCCTGACAGGAACAATTAGGAGGGTACGCTCAGTGGGCTATTACTCAAAGGCAGACTAAATGAAAAGCCTGCCTTTCATTTACATCAATGCAGCCACAAGGGGAGCAAGAGGAAGAGGAGTTGGAAAAGGGATGCTCTTTGTCTCCATCTGGGGAGCCTATTAAAAGCAAAAATAGCCTCTGTGTGTTATATCTTTGTATGATACGGTCAAGCTTTTTGGCACAGATGAGACCACTGGCCTGTTTTTTTTTTCGGGAGCTATTCTGTTGATCGACTTTAGACAGAATGTACGAAACAATGTGGTTGTAGAGTAAAAAAACAAAGAGTAGTCATTTTTATCTGTGAAGCACTGCACTTTGAAGGAAAAGTACTGTAAAGGATGGTTTCCTCCCTTTTCCGCCACAAGAAAGATGCTAATTGAAATGGTATAGGCAGGAATCTAAAAATAATGATAAAAACAAGATGAGAAAATGGTAAGCATTACTACATGGATATTAATTGTATGTAAGTTTATGAAACCCTGTTTCCACCTCCATTAGCATCCTTTTTATAGAAACTATTCTGCCTATAATCATTTCTGTGACAGCGTACAGGTAGATAAAAGTCCACAAACAGGATAGCACCACAAGAGGCAATTAGAGCAGCTGCAGCGTGTTCCCAGGCTGTCTTAATAGGTCACGTGTAAATGCAGCAACCAGGGACTTCCTGCAGCTCCTGTCCCAGCATGTGCTGAATAAATGACAAGATCTCTCCATTAAAAAAGCGCGGTATTTGTTGACAGCTGATCAGAGTACTGAGCAGTGATGCATATTTATGTGTTTGTATGGATGCCAGTGTGTATGCCAGTCTAATGGTTTGGATGAGGAGCGGCATACTGATCATTGTTTCAACATGTGTCATCTGAGTTACTGAGCATACTGATTAGGAGTCCATGCACACATTCATCTTTGTCATACAGGAAAGAGGAGATGGAGGTTTAAGCAGGACTCTTTCGGTTTAATCCCACTCCTACTTGCTAATTCAGGATTTTGGGCGATTAGCTTCTGAAAAAGTACGACTCCTCCATGCTCCCCCTGAGATTTTGATCACTGCCACCTCTAACAAAGTTTTCACTCTAAAATCTTCTACCAAATCCTTCAAATGAAAGACAAAAGTTTACTTTAGGAACTGTGGAGTGTACAATGTACAATAATTCAGTAACAATGATATTTATAAAGCCATGATTGCAAGATAAAACCAGCACTTCAAGAGGCCACCAAGATAAAGTCCAACCAGTTTTCAAAGAAGTGCAGGAGGCTTTGCAACCATTTTGACATGGTGGCCAAACAGCATGATAAAACTAACTGGCTGTTACGTGTAGTACTGGGCCAAGATTCATTGATTCAATTTTATTTAAATCTCAAGGAATCATTGAGAGCATGCTCTCATTTTCAATTGAGAGTACAAGAAAAAGATAATCAGCACAATAGGATAATACAAAGTTCAAGACAACAGATGTTTTAAAAATCGTCAAACACAAAGGCAGAATAATCTAAAATCACATTTGTGTACATGGTCACTTGACCCATGTGAAAAAGTGTTTTCAGTTTTAATGTTCGTTGTAAAATGTTCTCTGGTTTTCGAGCATCAGCCAATCACAAGATTGTGTTGAGTATTGATTGTGAGCCTGATTCAACCGAGATTTGATGTATGATGGAATTTTTCTTATCAAGGCTTTATAAATAAATAAAAACCAATGCCAATCACATCTCACAGTTAGAGGTGCCCAGCTCACTTTTTCATGTAAAATGCATTGATGAGTAGAGAAACTATTGGCAGTATTAGTCCAAAAAGGTTCATTATGTCAATGCTTAATGATATGCTTATACTTTCTTCTGTAACAGACAAAAATGTTTTTAGGTCATACCTTTACATGTTTCGATGGAATGCTTCCGTCTTCGTCAGAAGTGTCATCTGATGGTAGTGTGACGTGTCCTTATCAGCCAATCTTACGGAGGCGTGATCATCCTGTCAGATTTGACAAGTCGAACACGCCTCCTGCTGTCTAACATCTGCCCCTGAACAATGCTGACCCACGTTATTGAAACACTACGTGGACGACATACTGGAAAAGGTAAAAAAAAAAAAGGACGCACACAGGAACTCACAGACCACTGTGGGCAATACAGGGAAAAAGAATTCACACACGAAGGGGAGACGGATAAATCCATAGCCTTTTTGGACATAAAAATCCAATACACAGACAACGGGGACATTAAAATAAAGATCTACAGGAAACCTACTCACATAGATCAATATTTATTATGGACATCAGTACACCCCACAACCCACAAACAATCAGTAGCCAGAACATTGTACAACCGGGCCAGTTTAGTGACAGATGAAGAGGACAGAAAAGAAGAGGAACGACACATACAACATGCACTAAAAGAATGCCAGTATCCAAAATGGGCCATAGAGAAAGGCAAAGCACAAGTAAAACAAAGGGAAAGCACACAGACAAAAAGAGAAAAAAAAAAAAGAAATAGAAAATAAAGGGGCAGTTACATTACCATACATAAGGGGCATCACAGAAAAAGTACAAAGAGCCATGAAGAAGTACCGTATCAACACACCAAACTAAGGCAGCTACTCGTACATCCTAAAGACAAAATAGAACAAAACCGCGAATGCAACGTAATATACGAAATCCTGTGCCACTATTGCAATAAAACATACATCGGAGAAACAGGTAGAAGTTTTAACTCCAAAAGGAATGCGAAAAGGACACGGCAAAAAGGCAGACACGAGCAACAAAAGACAAGGCATTACAAGAAAACGCAATTATGGACGCACATTATGGACTGGATAACGCCAAAGTCATCTGCACTGAAAGCAACAGACACCAACGCTGGATTATGGAAGCGATAGAAATCAGGAATCAGGAGGCGGTATTAAATCAGAGGGTTGAGTGATGTCAGTCTTACGCATACCCCTTCAATTAAGTGTTACCAACACTTCCAAGAAATACAGACTGGACCAACTTTGGGCCTAATGTCTGATTGGAGATCTGTCCTACACAAGAATGGGCACTAAAGGTCCTTCACACAAGGAGCCCGGTCCCGGATCCGAGTGCACTTGAGCCCAAAGTCCAGTTCGTTTTGTTAAGTGTGAATGCAAACGAATCGAGCCCGGGCACAGGGCCCGGGCCCACTTGGGGAGGTGGTCTCTGCCGCGATTCAAGTGGACTCTGGCACATTTCGGATGAGATGTGAATGCAACCACACTCGGATACGGGACAGAGCGTCAAATCAGCTTTATGAAGTCAGCGTAAGAACTAAACTTCTTCCACAGTGCAGCATTTTGTTCACATGTTTTCCTCAATAAAGGGCGAAAATCATCAAAATCCAGTCAATAAACGGTCTGTTGTAACTCACCTTATGGATGAACACAAGTTGGAGTCAGTGAGATGAGATACAAAGACAATTTGAGTGTCCTGTCACCTCAAAAACCGCTGTATCTGCACAGCGCGAGCCCATTTAATCCTCTGAGCTGCATGTAGATGTGCAGATAAAAAGAGTGAAGTTGCTGGCATCTTAAAAAGGGATTAAATCATTCATGGCTGCAGGATGGACTTTTGCCAGGTCAAAACAAAAACAATCTTTGCTCAGGTCATGACCCCAGTGGTTGCCATGGTAGTTTCTTCTTTTCTCTCCTCCTTGGCAGGGTTGTAAACCAGCTACATGCATACCACCACCTGCTGTTTTAGACTGAGTACATACGCAAGTGGGCCCAGGCACTAAAAGCAAGCCAGTGGGGGGAGGAATCGCGCTGCAGCGTGGTTCAAATCAATTGGGCCTAATGTGAAAGCACCCTAAAGGAGAGGTGTGGTGGAGCTGGAATGTAACACCTTTTAGCCTGCAGGTCACAGTTTATACCTTTAATTGCACTTTGAAAACTATTTTTTCTTGTCTGAAAAGAAATATTTTTCTGCCCTTATAATTCAGTGTTACAACAGCTTACCACAGATGCTCACCCAAATTCATATTAACATATTTCATTGAGCTGCCATGACTCAGCAGAAAAGTCACCAAGTGAAATTTTTGGGGAGCAGCGACCATGATTTTCATGGACGGCACAATCCTGATTAAAAGAGCTCCAAAATCAAAGGGGATATCCGTAGCAAACTAAATTCCCTGTACTGGCTGTAGGCAGAGCTAAAGATCTGTCTCTCTAATTGGCCGGAGGTAATTATAGCTGTGTGACACAGGTCGCAGGCAAATTGGCTGTTCCAGCATGAGAAGCAGGAGGTTTCCAATTATGTAACCATAAAAAGAGTGTTTCCCTTAGTCTTTCCCTCTTTCTTCTGCTCCTTTGTACAGAGCATGTTGTATTGACAACTAGGCAGAATATGCAGAACTTCACACCACGTCTTCAAATAAAGATCAAATAATAAAGGAATACATTAAACACTGTTCAGTGGATGAAAGTTTCTGTTAGAGGTAAAATATATGGAAAAACACCACCTTCATAGATCAGAGTCTTGTGCGAAGGTGTTTCATTCAAAATTTGGTCCGGCACAGAGATTGTTCCAGGAGATCTGAGCTTCAGCTGCATACTAATGGAACTGTTCCTAAGTTTCAAGAGATTTCCTTGTGTATCAATAGTAGTCCTTTGCGAAGTACCATATCAAACAGCAGACTTATCATGTTTATGTCTGCAAAACTATTTATAAGTGTCAAAGAAATGTAATGTTGAATGAAAGACAAATTGACAGCTTAGTGTACAATTACTAAAACACAGTGCTGACACTGATTTATTTTAAATGGTATATCGCATATTACAGTTTACACTTAAAGGATTTTCATTGGCATTAACAACAACAAAAACAGATTTTAATTTTTAAATTAAAAATAAGTTTAAAAAAAGAGCATAGAATAATACACTGCAGTAACAGAGCTTAAGTTTTAATAGTGTTTAGTGTTGAACTCATAATTGTTTAAAAGAGAACTGGATTTGACTTTGGACACATCCTAGAATGCTGTTCTGAATGCATAAAGCATTCAGGTTTTCTCTATCTTATGAATAATTTCATGAATGCTTTGATGGTGATTTGTTATTTAACAATAGACAGCAGGCTTCTATGGCATAAGTAACATGACTGTACACGGAATAAAATACATTAATGTCCAGGGTATGAAAATATTGATTTCTTGTTTTAATTAATGGTTGTCTTTAAAACAAACAATTCTTGTGTTGTCCTTTATAGTTCTATAACTTCATCAAAATCCAAGTGACATTACTGCAGCCGCATATTCTTCAAGCCCAGGTTGTCTTTAAAAAAGGATGTTTAGAGCTAGACTGTGCACCCCAGGGTTGATGTTTTACAAGCTTTTAAAGAAAAGTCAAGAAAAACAAAATGGTGTTGTAGAAATGTCTCAAAGATGTCACTGAAAACAGTTTGATGCAGGGAAAGGCAGGGCTTGGCTCTGACAGGGGTATTGTTGAGGATTGGAAAAGCCACTCTGAGGAAATCCTGACCATAGTTCAGAGTAAGGAGGCCGAGTTCAAAGATTTAGGGGAAGCCTAACCCATATTCTTGGCAGAGATTGCTGAAGGAGCCAAGGAGCACCTTGAGTTACCGAAGCCTTTTGACATTTCTCTGCTTTCTTGGCTGACAAATCTCTTCAGTTTCATGAGTGGGTTGTAACTTTTTGTAAACAGAAGGAGTGGAAGGTATGCTCAAACACTTGGAGCAGAGGTACTGATTGTGTGTGGGATAATGGGAGTTTTGCTTAAAGCTGTCTCGTCCTTTTTAAACAAAAGTGCTGTTTCAAAATCCCCTGGCACAAACTGTGTCATGTTCCCCACTGTGCCCCTCTCCACCAGGATTTATCTTGTCCCTTGTCAAGGATTTTCTTGTTTTTTTTCCAAGGATAGGGAGGATATTCTCTGGCTTGGGGTGCTCAGATCTTGCTCTTCTGCAGATGATTTAGTTCTGTTGGCTTTAAACTGTCTACCCCTACAGGGGCATTTTCAGAGTGTGAGGCTTTAGATATAAGAGCAGCAATTTTACATCCAAGTAAATGGTTCTCTGTAGGAAGATGCAAGATTTCTCCCTCTAGGTTGGAAGTGAGTCTCCGCCCCAAGGGGAAGAGTCCAAGTATCTCGGGGTCTTGTTCACCATGGAAGTTAAAATGTGAGATCAAGAGATGGATTGGTGCATGAGTCAGTGGCAACATGGGAGTTGAGGTGAGCCACCTGGTGAAGGCAGAGCTAAGCTGGAAGGCATTGTGGTTGATTTACAAGTTGATGTACATTTCAACCCTAACCTATGGCCCTTAGTTTAGAATAATCAATGAGGCCTTTTATACAAATGGTCAAAAGAGTTTCTGCAGGAGTGACTGTGCTCAGCAACAGAATACAGAGCAAAACATCCATGTGGAGCTGGGAACAGAACTGCTTCCTCTTTCCTAATAGGCCAAATGTAATGGTCAAAGGTCCTGCCACCACCCAAAAAATAGATAGTAGAGATAAACTGATCGTAAAAACTAGGGCAGATACAGATGTCTAACAAATTAGCCAACAGCCAATATACTATACAGTACAAGTAATAGTTTGTGCACATCTGCTCCCTGGAATATAAGACGGATGAATCAACTGTGACTGTCTCTTTAAACACACTTTGTGGTTTTGATGTTTTTTTATATTGTTGTTTGTAGTCCATTGTCTTGAAATGTCTTCGAAACATAAATATATATCACAAACCGTGCAGTGGGAATCTTACTCTCACACTGTTGACCCTAATAAATCACAATTTGCTCAATAGGTGACATCTTCAGACCAATAAAAAAACTTCTTATAAAAATTAATTACCAGCTTGCCACCATAAGATTGATGCAACACAACAGTTTTACACATAGGCTGATTCCTATCTACACAGCCAACATCTGCCAATACTGATGTTCAACAGATGCATTGGTGCATACCACAGATAAATTAGATGGGTGAATGAATGAATAAAAAAATCTTATTATTATTAATCTCAATGAGTATATGTGATGGCTGTTCCAGAGAAAGAAGATCAGGAAGTTTCTAGGACTTGATGGTGTATCCCCCTCCTGCCTCAAGGTCTGTGCTGAGCAGCTGGCCCCCATTTTCACCCAGATCTTCAAGAGATGGAGCTGTGTGAAGTGACCTCTAACTTCAGATGCTCTGACATCACCCCTGTCCCCAAGAAGTCCCCTTCACAGGACTGAATGACTACAGACCTGTCGCCCTGATGTCTGTGGTCATGAAATCCTTTGAAAGGCTGGTATTGAGCTGCCTGAGAGACATCAAAGGCCCCTTTGCTGGATCCTCTGCAGTTTGCCTACCAGGCAAAAAGGTCACTGGATGATGCAGTCAACAAGGGACTACTCTAGATCTTGCATCATCTTAACTCACTAGGGAATTATTCCCAGATCCTGGTTGTGAACTTCAGCTTAGCATTCACCACCACCATCCTGGAAATCCTCCACCACAAGCACAACCAGATCACAGTGCCAGCCTCCATCTGCCGGTGGATCTACGGCTTCCTGACTGACAGGTGGTAGCAGATCAGGTCAAGTATGGAAGAATATGACCATTTGGCACTTTGCCACATCAGCCTTGGTCCTGCACTGTTCTGGCCTCCTGATGGCCATCCTCCAGGCCTGTGCCAAGTCCACACCCCATCTCTCCGAGCCCAGCTGCCCACCAGGTCCTAAGCACCCAGTATGTGACGAGCTGGATCAGGCCTGGGAAAGTGCGCCAGGTGCCTGTAAAAGCGCAGATACCATTCCCCTATCAGGCAGCTGACTCTTACCATCTTCGCTTTCCTGAGCACTTCAGCATTAGACATTAGACCGGAAGGACCAAAAGAGTCTGACTTTCGTCTGCATGTCCAGATACTGGGAACAGCACACTGTCTTGCTCAGCAAACCCATCGCCCAATAGGCGAGTCCAAGTCTGTGGTTGATCTCAGCCTTGTTGTCAGCAGATCAATGACTTACATCGACAAGGTAGGTGAACTACTCCACAACTTTCATGCTCTCACCACTGAAAGACAGAGTCATCCAAGACATCCCAAAACGCCTGGATCTTTGTTTTGGCCAAGGAAACATGCAATCCCAACACTTCAGCCTCCTCACTCAGCAAGGTGAAAGCCCCCATAAGGAGATCTATGGTCTTTACAAGGATCACTGCATCATCAGCAATGTACAGATAAGTCAGGTGGGGCAGCTTCATATCCAGCACGAGGACTATCAGCACTGGCATGATCCCCTCCTCCCTGCTTTCTCCATCTACAAAAATGACCGCATCTCAGGGGACCTGAGGTAGGAGGTAGAACAACTGCACCATGGACCTAAACCCCCTCAAGACTGTAGAGATGACAGTGGACTTCAGGAGGAGCTTAGCATGTTTTTAGAAATATTATATTAAAAAGACATACAGACGGCTGAAGAGCCAAGCTAAGCAAACTTGTTTAGCCATTCAAATATTTGTTTGTATGTTAACTAACCCAGTTTTTTTTAAATAATACCTTATTACTTTTCACTTATAGGATCAACAGGACTTTGTATCAATTGATAAATCATGCTATATTTCTGCTATATTTGACTCATTGTATAGCTTGTTAGCTATTTAGCACTTATTTAGCACTCATATGCCTCTCTGGAATTCATCAGAAAAGTTCAGTATTTCCAGCATACTCAAAGCACATTCCAGACAAAAAATATTGCTGAGGAAAGAGTTTTATAGGCACCTCAGATTTCCATAGGAATGACTGGCCTCTGTGACCATGCATAAGTGGGAAAAAAGCCTGGCTGCCGTTTACCAACCTTAACCAGGCTGCTATCAAACCCTACCATCAATTTGCCAGGGTCATCTGAAGCTATTACATGGTGTATATGTTTTTACCAAAAGAAAAGTGAATGGCCATCAGATTTAGAAAAGTCCTTGAGTGGAGTTCATATGTCCAGTCTGTTGGGAGACCAGCATTGGGTGTTGAAAGCATACTGTGTAAACCCAGTGATGAGTAAGCACTTCCACTATTGCTCCTGACAGATCTGACAGCTTCTCTCCAGTAATACCGAGCAGCAGCTTCATCTCAAGGGTGTATGAATTTAGACAGATTACTTGGGGAGTGATTCAGAACTGTCATTATTAAGTCCTCAATGCAATCTGCTTCGATTCGATGGGACTGTCTTGAACAGAGGTACGGAGAGCCAATGTCTGAAAACTATCCCAGCTGATGTAGCCAAGCACGGGGAATTTTAGAGTAAAATCAACGTTCCACTACATGTGGTTCAGCACAGTTTGTTATGACTGAGCATACAGGAAGTGAAGAATGCTTGAAGATGAAGAGCTGAAAAAATGAAGGGATGGCAAGTGAGCTTGAAAAGTGGTGGGGGAAGTGGTTTCAACCCTGAAGCAGTTGATATATTCATATATCACCGTGACTGGAATTTCTATTCTGCTACTGCAGTTCTTCTGTTCTGTGTCTTCTTTTCCAGGTAATGTGTATTTGAAGGTCTCTGTATGCATATGAATCACTCAGTGTGTATAATATGATATTAAATACAGTCTGTGATGTGAATTTGGATGTGTCGTGATGTTGGTGTGTGTGCCTAATGCTCACCATGTCTTAATGGCTGGCTGGCTACAGGTCATCATGCATCATATTAAGTCTCTAGTTGAAACAGACTGCCATATGGTCAGCTGAATATTATTACCTGAAAAGTGGAGACATTAGGACTTTTTTTCAGCAAGCACAAATCACATCAAGAGTGCTTTCCTGCATTAGATCACTTTTATTTTTGAGTACCTACTGTTTAAGAGAATGTTGTACCCCGCAAGCACACTCCATTGACTTAAGCTGTTTGCAATTTCACAAGAGACAATGGAGAAGCTCAGTAAACTTCTCACACAGTGTAATTTGGCCCCAAAATAATTGGCCCTCTATGCTGGTAAGTAGCCCAGCAGTAATTGGGATTTGTTACAAGAGCTTGAGGAGCTTATCAAACCAAAAAATAAATAAATTCACTGTAAATTTCATGGTCAGACAGTTGTAGATGTTTGGTTCAAACATAAGTGGCCTAGAATGTCACCAAGAGAATTTTATGCTGTTTTACTTAAACTAGTGAAGAAAGTGGGACTGTTTTTATATCATAAATATAAACCATATTGAAAATATAGTGTAAAATGACTAGTCAAGCCTATAAACGACATAAACATGTAGTCTTAGTGATGGTGGTTTCTGAAGAGGTGTTACACAACCCATCAACAGTGGTCAACAAATTGGAAGACTCCCCTCAACCTTTAGTCAACAGAAACATGTGGAGCAGAGACTGTTTTTATAGTCTGCTGTCATAAAGTTGGTATTGATAAGAGATATCCATTTGGGATTCCATGCATTCAGACTATCCAACTGGACAAAGTGTGCTATTAAAGGAAAAAATCCCTACAGATTAAGTAAACACTGATACACACAACTTTGAAGATGTATTTTTTTTTAACCATAATCTGTTCAAAAAAGATGTCCTCAAAGAGTTTATCATGATAATAAATGAAAGCAGACCAGATCCACTTGAGATCATTACAGAGAAATGGAGCAGAGATCTAAACATTCATAATCACAAGGGGACATATTGGATAATGCAAGAAAACCATTTTATTATACAAAGAACAAATTACGGCAATTAAAATCCTGAACAGGCTTTACTACACCCCTACGCAGCTCCACAGAAGCGATATTCTTGAAAATAATAATTGTATTAAATGTGGTTCTGCCGAGGGAACACTTAAATCTGTTACTGCATTAAAACAAAAGATATTTGGCTTGGATAAACATAACAAGCAATGATTCATACAAACACAGTCACACCACTCACACTACAGACATGTATACTGGGTGATCTGAACAGCTATAATGTTATACCTGCAATAATAAGAAAATATTTCTATCACTATGCATGGTCAGTAATAATGAACAACTGGTTTGTGTCAACTGCACTATCCCATAAAGACTGGATCACCAGAAGGATTGAAATAATCAGGCTGGAAAAGGTTGCTCTCAGGTTGCAAAATAACAAAAATGATAGGGAATACATGGAAACATGGTCTTCTCTTGAAAACTACTTGACAACATTATCTAAATAACCATTCCAGTAATGAAGTACATGACATTTCTTTTTTTTTCTTTTTTTTTTAAAGATTTATTTTTGGCCTTTTTTGCCTTTATTAGATAGGACAGTGGATTGAGTCGGAAACAGGGAGGAGAGCGGGGAGAGACATGCAGGAAATAATGCCACGGGCCGGATTCGAACCCAGGTCGCCTGCATATATGGCGTGCGCCTTAACCACTCGACTACCGGCGCGCCAGAAGTACATGACATTTCTAATGTATTTTTTATAGTTATCAAATTTCTTGTGTATTTCTAATAGCCTGTCAAACATTTGTATTTTTCCTTCTTGAATTTACAATTATTACCTTTTAGTTTTTGCCTTTACTCTTTGTAAACAAACAAATTCAAACTGATACGTTGGTAATTTATTGAATGACTGACATTTGAGAACAATCTTGAACATAAGCTCGAGATTTTACGTTTTTTTCTGGGCCATATAATATACCTGAAAAGTGCCCCACTTTTGAATTTTATATCTTCTGCATCTTAATAAAGGCGGTTGCTAAAAGGGCAACTATCTAGGACAATAGCATTTGTCAGGACCATCATAAGTTATCATCAGTAGTGTGACACTGAGTCTGCTTCTCACTCGTATCCTTGGATGATGACGTTAAATCCAGTCAACCATGTTGTAGTTCAATATAGCAAGACATTGCTTTTACTCTAATCAGTTATATTTAGGAGCCAAATATGATGCATATATTATTAATCTATGAAGATTACCTGTATGAACAAAGCGTGCAAGTTTCATTAACTTTTATTGGACACAGATCTTATTGATCCAAAAACCCATTGAAAAATCCCAAATTCCCATCCCAGTGAGTTTAAGAAGCACTGTGCTCCACTTAAAGTGTGTACTGAGTCTATTTTTGACAGAGATGCTTCCATGATGTGTCAAGTTGAAAAAAGTGGAACAATCCTGACAGGAAGTCAGTCTCACATACACTCGGTCTAACCTGAAAAGGAATCTACATCATTTAAAAAAAAACATGCATAATTCCAAAAGGCTTTGCTCTTTGAGTGATGCACTAAATCTCATTTAAATTCTTCACCATAGTTATGTGACCCTCAATGTTAAAGATACTATGGGTTTTTTGGGAATCATGAGATACTGCTTTCCTTGGGTAATGATGAAGTATCATAATTCACTGTTCAAAGATGCTGTGTCAAGGGGTTAATCCCCTGATATCCAGCAGCATACAGTACAGTGTGTATGTCTGGTTCACTAAATGGCCATTGGGGTTAGTTACCACTGAGATAGCATATGAGCTCAAATGGAAAATCTGATGAGCAACAGTGATTTAATTTGGATGAGCAGAGATGACATCTTCACGCATGAGGGAACTTCAAAGCCATATTTGGTGACTCACAGATGACAGCCCACTGAGAGTGGTGTTCTGAGTTTTTATACTAGCCAAGATATATCAAAGTCCTAACTACATATTTGATTAACATTTTTTCCATCTCCCCTATTAAATATTGTCTAAGATCCTCTTCTATACAGAGCAACACACAGAGCATATCTTTTCATTAATTTAATGTAATATGTTCTTCTCCTCTGTGCTGTTCCAGGAGACATACTTTTTTCGGATGAGATAAAACCACAGCAGATATAATCATTTCTGAAAATATCTGATTAGTCACAACAATATGGGCTGCCATGGAAACAAACACCTTCCAGTTTGAAGTTGTGCTCATGATGAGAAGCGGGAGCCAAGCACATCCGGCATCACTGGGGCTCCGAGATCATTTCTCACTTTGAAGTGTGCTGTCGACCAGAGCCTGCAGTTGGTGTTGACACACACTGAGAGCAAACAAAATCTGGGCCATTATGTATTTAATGATGGAAAATGAAGAGGAGGGACACTCGTCCAACTCGAACCCAAAAGCCCCCATCATGAAACTGTTACTCTCTGGGCTCTGTGGACAGTATGTTAGCATTGCTGCAGGGGCTCACGAGTAATTACCAATATTGGGACCAATATGTGCATGATGTGCAAATAGTCTAGTAACTGCTGCACTGTGAATGAAACGCTGCAGTAGAAAGCCTGAAAACTGGGAATGAAAATAAAAACAGAGTTACAAGTAATGAAATTAAGTTTCAAAGTAATTCAAAGTTTACTAGAGGTGGGTGTTATATCGAGTACACTCAATGTATCGCAGCTCTTGCAAAGTGAGATGTATAAACAACCATGATGACAACATAATGGCCACTGAGTATGACTTTTATGGAAGTTTAAAGCCGTCAGCGTGCAATTCTCTCTGGAGTTTCACTTCTCCCACTGTCTCCTAACGCCTCTTTCACAGCAAACAGCACACTCCCCCGTCCATCCAGAAAATTCTCCGCCACACATGTCCTTTTGTATCCAAGACGAGGGAGGAAAGCATGAGGGAGCAGAAGGGTAGACACAGCCAAAACAAGTTAAGAAGTATTAAGAGACGGTTGTTGGAGATTTAGATGGACAATTTGATTCCAAGAAAAATAGCACTAGACCTTTCATTGGGCAGTAATTTTGATTTAAAAAGGAAGCCATCCAACAGAACAGTGTAATCTGTAAAATATGCTGCCGAATGTTTGCTACACAAGGTAGTGGGTAGTGAGACTGAACTTTTCCCAATAATCTGTAGTGTAATTCTGTGACTGTATTTATATCTTTTTTTTGTATCATCCTGTTTTGAGTCCTCTTGGTGCCCCCCCTCGTGGCCCAATTGTTGAAAAACGCACGCAAAAGTGCCCTCTTGGGAGCCAAAATGCATGTTAAAGTGCCCTCTTGGGAGGCAAAACGTGTGTTAAAATTCCCTCTTGGGAGGCAAAACGCACTCTAAAGTGCCCTCTTGGGAGCCACAACACGTGCTAAAGTGCCCTTGAGAGCCAAAACATGTGCTAAAGTGCACTCTTAGGAGCCAAAACACACACTAAGTGCCCTCTTGGGAGCCAAAACACATGCTAAAGTGCCCTCCTGGTTGGCAAAACACTCTAAACTGCCCTCTTCGGTGGAAAAACACACTAAACTGCCCCCTTGGCTGGTTGAAACATGATAAACTGCCCACTTGGGTGGCAAAAAGGCGTGTTTAAGTACCCTCCTCATTGGCAAAACACACTAAATTGCCCTCTTGGGTGGAAAAAAAAAAAACTTAATTGCCCTCTTGGCTGGTTAAAACATGATAAACTGCCCTCTTGGCTGGTAAAAATGCGTGCTTAAGTGCCCTCCCGGTTGGCAAAACACTACTGTTGCAATGACTTTTATGTTGGGCCCATTTTTGCTCTATACTGAGCCAGAACTATATCTCACAGAACGAGTTTGGATTATCTGGTGCTAATATGGTGTTAAAATGCACTAGAATACAGGAAATGGCATCTTCTTAATTGAAAATGTTCTGGGGTAAGATCCCCAGACCCCCTAGGGATTTATTTATTTATTTCTGTGTGTTCTTCACAGTCCAGCGTTGAATCTACACAGTTTTTGTGGATGCTAATCCCAACTACAAACTAACTTGAATAGTCTGTCAAATGAGTCTGTTTTAAGGCTATATAATGTGTCATTTGTATAACACTTGTCTAAAGTGCCCTCGAAAACACCTGAAACTTAGTGCCCTCTTCAGTGGCGAGAACGCGCTGTATGTGCCCTTTTTCTTTTCACCCCTGCCCTTGAAAAAGTCTGTGCACGCCACTGCCACTAGCTCTGCTCCTCTGTCCTGCTCAGTGTGAGACAAACACAGACACACTCTTCTGAAACACCCATTACAGTTCTCCAGTAAATCCACTCACTTGTTGAAGGGTCTCTCTTGTTTAATGTCAACTTCTGTCATTTTTAGAAACTGAATTTACGATATTGCGCTGTAAAGTTACTGCTGTGGTTCTGATCAGTATAATATTTGGTACTTGTGGAAATTAAAAATGCCAATTTTATTATTACAACAATCATTAAACATCATTAATTACTTGTGCCATGCAAGTGACTTTTGTTCAAAGATACAAGGGTCTGCAGTGGTAATATTTTATATTTTAGCCTTATTGTCAACTAGTTTTACTGTCTCAGGTGAACTGACAAAATTTCATAACTTTGTGTTTATTTTTAAAAGAGCTTCAGTTATACTGAGATTTTGTACAAGTATAGAGTATGTGAGGTGAGATACGATGTCTGCGTTTGTGGCTGACAAACTAGTCAGAGGTGTGGACAGGACTTGACTCTGAGAGTGCAAAGTGCAGCTGTGCATGGTGGTTTAGTTCTTTATCTTTAAAAAAATATCACAATTAGACAAAATAAATCCTTTTCCTTCAGTCTTAAAATCATGCAGTCAGTAACAGCCTTTCGTTTTGGACAGCATGTTTGCAGAGCTGAGGTGATGAATGAGGTGCACTGGTGTTTGCTCTGCCCTGCGTCTTTTTATGATGTTCCTCCGTGCTCTACAGAGGGTTCAATGTACCATATTTAACTTATTTATTGCATCGTATTACGACCTTTCCTTGCTATAATTTTAGATAGATCATGATACCTAAAACTTAAGTAAGTAAATATTGAAAGTTACATTTATTTTTTCAATTCCATTTTTTTCCCCAAACGTCTCACGAGGCCACATGACTGCTGCTGGTAGGCCGGAGCTGGCCCGTGGGCCGCCATGTGGGGATGGCTGCTGTAGACTCTTAATTTTTCCTTGTAATTATTTCTTAGTTTTTTGTTGTTCATCCAATTCTATTCCAGCCAATATTTCTCCTGCAAACTGCACCCTTAAAGTCTTTTAATCAAATATTTAAATTAGATTTATGCAAACAATAAAACTGTCTGAGGATAACTATTACAAATAAGGTTGTCCTTAAAAAAACAGTTACTCATTCTCTTTCTGTCATTTGTAGATCCAGGGAAAGTATGCAGCTCACATGCAGCTCTGAGTCCCAAATGCCAGATTAGCTGTGTTTGAATGTGGTCTCAGGAGGACTGGGCACACAGTGCATATGCAAATAGATTTACTGACAAGCAATTACACTGGAAACTCCTCAAACAAGAGTGGGCCACAGAGGAGAGACCTGTCATTTCAGTGTGGAGGAGGCAAAGAGTGGAACAGCAAGTGCATGAATAAAAGTTTATATATACTAATATGCAAACCCCAATTCCAAAAAAAGTTGGGATGTCTTCTAAAATGTGTTAAACTTGCTTTTTAATCGTTATCTTGTCTCTAAATCTATTTGGACTACATAACTTCTATAACATGTTATGTGACCTTCTCTTCTAACAACACCCTGTAAGAATCTGGGGACATTTGGGGCATTTTGTGCTTTATAATTGCGGGTATGTTATCATTGGATGACATGCCTGAACTGCATGCAGGCCAGTCTAGTATTTGCAGTCTTACTGTGAAGCCATGTTGTTGTAACTCATGCAGAATATGGCTTGGTATTGTCTTGCTGAAATAAGCAGGAATTTCTGTTAAGGCATTGTATGGATGGAAGTATACTTTCCTCCAAAACCTGTATGTACCTCTCTGTATTAACAGTGCCTTCACAGATATGCAAGTTACCTATGCCATGAGCACTAATATACCCCCTGAGTCACAAATGCTGGCTTTTGGATGGTACTTCTGTAGCCCAGAGGACTAGATGTCCATTATTTAAAAAAAATAAAATAAAATAATTACCTGGAATGTCAAACCACAGCACATGTATCCACTTAAGAGCCGCCCATCTCACTTGAGCCAAGGCCCAGAGAAGTCAGCAGGGCTTCTGGACGTTGTTGATGTGTGGCTTTCACTTTACAGGGTTTGGTGTTCACTTTCCATGGTATAGTGTCATAACTTACACTTTAGATGCAGTGGCATACTATGTAAACTGACAAAGGTTCTCTAAAGTGCTCCTAAGCCCACATTATGATATCAGAATACAGAATAATCCTGGTTTTAAATGCAGTACAGTCTGGGAGTTGAAGGTCATGGGCATTCAATGTTGGTTTTCAGCCTTGCTCCTTGTGTGCAGAGATTCCTCCAGAATCCTTGTAACATTGTTCATAAACTGCTGAACTATTTACCAAAGCCATCTTTAAGTGGAAGGCCTCACCCCTTTGAGCAATTTAATTATTTACCCATGATAAGTTCAGGTTTTTTGAGCATTCCATAATTTTTCAAGTCTTTTCTTGCCCCTATGACAACGTTTTTGGTTGCAGGTATCTATTTTAGTTTTTTTTAAAGGCCAAAAGTTTGCCAGTTTGAAAAATACATATCTTGTATTTGTGCTGAATTCAATTGACTATACATTGAAAAGGATTTGTAAATCACTGTCTTTTGTGTTTTTTTGTATTTCACAAACAGTCCCAACTTTTTACATAATGCAATCAAAAACACTTAATTTCTCACATTAGATAATTTGGATTATATTCTGAATCAGTCATGCCACTGATATGGTTAGAACAAGCACTGTTAGACTCCAATATTATGACATCTGTGCCATTATGTTTATACACAATGATAAATAGTTACTCATTTATCATCTGAGGCAAACAGGGAAATTATGTCTTATATAACAATTCCATATTACATTGATGATTTGTTCCTTGTTTACGTGCCTGTGTTGTATAATGGAAATGACTTGAACAGCATTAGCGTTGGCTTCTCTGTGGGAGTTTTTACAGATAGTTAAGCCAATTTTCCAGAGACATTAATAGTGATTAATGGTGCTGTGTTTTTAATGCCATTTGTTAGGATTACACTGGAGTGGCAGTTTGATGAAAACACTTCTGTAATACAGCAGGAGTCAAAGCGTTGAGACCCTCTATCTGCTAAACAAGGGCAATATCATTTAACATTACGGCGGTTTGGAAAATGACCACCGTCTGTGTTCAATGAGGCGAGCAAGGGTCGTGTGAATTCATCTATGGTTTCGGAGTGGTATACAGATGATGCATGTATATGAGTGTATCCCTGGCTGTCTGTGTCACATAAGATTACTATGAGCTGCATGGTTTTTCGTGGATCATGAGGGAGATGGATCATCTTGATGATGCACTAAATTTGTAGAGCAGCGCTTGTTGCTGTCAACAGTGCTGCTTTTGGCATTGCTAAGAGCTAATAACAGAACGCTAACATAACATAGTAACATTGCTAACTATTGTGAACTTTTGTGTAAAGATTTTTTTTCTCCCCTATGCTGACTCTTATGCCTTGATGGGAATATTGGCAGATAAAAATATCCTTTTGGTACTAGTATGATCAATGAGAATATATACTGTAAAATCTGGAATTTAGGTTGCAATGCTATCTTTGGCACAGTCTGTTCCTTTGAATCTCCCAAAAAAAGGTTTAAACTGTCCTCCAGTGGAACAATTTCCATTTTGTTCAGTCTACAATGGGTAGTTTCTATGGAGCTGTGTTTCTCAGTGTTGATTTTGTTGACAAAAACTTTGAAAAATGTTTGTTGACTACCTTTCTTCCATGAGGAAGATTAGACTAAGAGAAGCTAAATCTTCAATGACTTCATCATTGAGACTAAAATGTAGTTGAGTTTTCTTCAGACATTCAAAGTCCACAACATAACTCCAGTGTGGGTGAATCCATCAATACAACATCTCAGTAGCTCCTCTGACTCTCATCTGTAGAAAGCACAGATCTAGGTTTGGCAGATTTGACACCAGATTCAGGCAAAGAGAATAAATGCTTTGACAAAAAGTTTTGAATAAAATGTAATCACGTTTTATTGACTAAAACTGGGCAAAAATGTCTTTGAGTTTTTGTCAACTAAAACTAGACTCAACTAGAAAGGGTACAAATGATTAAAATGTGACTTCAGCTGAAGAACCAGTGGTTCCCAAAATGGGTCATGCCCCCCCCCCCCCAACTCCAATTCAGAATCAGCAATGCACAATACAGTGGCAGTTTAAGTCAAAGTCTTTCTTCTGTTGCCTCATTCAAGACAAAAAAAAATGAAAGCTAGGCACTGAAAGTTAACTGAGACTCAAGAAGATCTGTAGCACTAAAGAAGCCCATGATAGTTACAGGAATTATGTTTGTCTTCAGAGGGTCAGATCTTTAAAACTCTGTTTAAGGGCACAATCGTTATTACACCAAAGGTTTAATGAAGTTTAATGTGGTAGTAAATTCAGAAAAAAAGGAATTTGTTTGCAAATATTGTGACTGACAGTCGTAGGTTTACATATTTTTATATGTTGATATGTACAGTGAGGGGTAGAGGGGGCCTGAGAATATTTTCATCTGCCAAAGGGGGGCCCGACAGGAAAAGTTTGGGAGCCACTGCCCAAACTTAGACTAAGACTAAAATTAAATATAGCTGTCAAAATTAACACTGTTGTCGCTCCTTCAGTACCGTGTTTTTGCCATATGGATTGTGCACATCTACTAACTACAGAATGGTAGTTGAGCTCTTGGCCTCCAGTGTTTGCTGTAAGACAGATTCACAGCCCACAGGTCGCTCTGCCCTCTTCTGCCTGTCATTCATCCTTACAGAGGAGTGTTTCCAGTCAAGCCAGCATTATACCTCCTGTTTTCTTTCATGATTGCATGAATGCATGATTATGACTGAAGAAGGAAGAAAAGCAGCTAAAAAGTGGCACCAAAACCCACCTGTCTGGTTTGTGTTATGTATTCCAGCATGTTCTGAGCAGTGAAGCAGCCATTTGTAATACGCATTGATGTGTGAACATTTGGTTGTGTAGTTCTTGTGTGTACATAAAACATGCAATAATAACGTGGCATGTGTTAGAGTTTGGACACGATACAAGGGCCATAAAAAACATGTCTTAATTGACAAGCAACTGCTGATTAGCAAAGGTTAGAACTTTTAATTAGCTATGCTGGTCAACCATTTTGACTACTTGTGCACATGCCTGATTTGCACCAATATTACTGTAAATCTGATGTATTAGGTGGTGTCAAGTATAACTAGCAAAGACAGCCAAATTCAACACAGATATGTGAATGTTAACCTGTAAAAAGGAAGAAGTTTGGTGTTCCTAGTATTGTAAAAGTTGGCCACACTCAGTTAACACTTCACAGCAGACACTGTGATTCCCTGTTTAGCCTTGTTACATAAGTAGTTCAAGTTTGACTTTACACTAGAGTGTCTTCTTACCCATGGACCAGTCAGCTGGTCTGAATTTCAATGAGCATTTGACTGACTAGTGGCAGGTGGCAGTGCTACAGCTTGGACACAATATAAGGATCAAATAAAAAATGTTAATGTTTTTTTTGTTTTTTATCTCTTTCTCATTGTTATTTATTATTATCATTTTCCTTAACTATTTCTGTGAGAATCTTGTGCAATATGGGTACGTGCAATATATGTGGATTATTTGGTTGGATCTTTTATTGATATGTGCAACTCTGAGTACATGTGGATTATTGTTGATATTGTTTTATTTATTACTTATGGTTTGTTAATGGCAGCTTATTGTGTGCAGCACTTGGAGTCCAAGACAGATTTCCCTGAGGGGACTATAGAGTGTATTGTATGGCATCATTAATTCACTAGTGATGCTGATGAGCAAAGATGAGGAATTTTAATCAACTATACTTGGACCACTTGTTGTGCACATCCCTAATTTGCACCAATTGTGCTGTAAAATCTGATGGATTCACTCATAAATGATATTTTACAAGCTTTTACAAGCATCACACTCTGTTGTTGTTTGTCACTGTCACACAATAATTTAGTTAAAACCAGTTAATTTTGGAGATGCATTAGGGAGCAATGAATTACAAACTTATGATTTAGACCATTTTACAGCTTTTAATCAAAGAAGGAACAAGGAATATGTTATTTTAAAAAATCACTTTTTTGCATTTGGAAAAATATCAGAGGCAGAGCAAGACACTAATTCTATTTTGTAATTAACATGGAACATGTGCACATAATGTGGTTTATTGGGACTTAAGTTTGCAGGAATTTGGTCCTAAGCCATAGTATTTGGGACATAAATGTACTTGTAATAAAAGTTGATATGCAGGGATAATTGATCACGATACAAATACATGAATAACCTTCTGTAAAATCTTCACATCATAGTGGCATTATAGTGTAGCATAACATCAAAGCCATTCATGTCTGCAGCCTACCAAAGATTTGTGTCAGTCTATCTTGAAATATTGAGATATTAAGAGAAGAAGAGGAAACTGAATCTGTCTGGTGTCACAAGGGGGAAGAAAGGAGGTCACTTAAGTCATAAGGAAACATCCTTTGGGGACATCTGTACAAACCTTCATGACAGCTGATCTAATAGTTTTTGATCTATTTTCAGCTGTAACAAAGTGGTGGGCCGGCCGTCTGACCGACGGTCTGACCTTGCCATCCTTAATATCTTTGAGGCACAAGTGTTTGTCCAGTGCTGCTCAACTTGTCCCATAGGCTCCAAATCATTCTTCACAAAGTTTTTTCAGCAGCTGCAGTCACAACTGTGAAGCTTCTTCTCATAGTGAGAAAGTGCTTGTTAATTCACAACTCTATTCAGTGATCTCAGTTGTTCAGATCCCTGTGTGTTTGGTGCATACAGTGGGAAAACAGTCATGAATAATTTAGATAAAAGATAAAAATGTATGTTTACTACTTTGGCTTTTTCATATGCTAATACAAACATTCCTCTTTCACCTGGGGATGCTCTGCAGATCTGAGAGAATCATTTGTCAGAGCTCTGTCTTCCACCTTTGAGACTTCGAAGAACTCAATTGAGACTGCGGAAATCAACCGGAAGAAATGGAATAGCTTTTGTGTCTGAACTCCAACATTTTCCCTAAATCTTTTATGCAACATCTGCTGTTTTCCTGTTCACACATTCTCACTTACCCGAGCCTTCATTCAGTTTCAATGAAGTATGACCATTTTACAGTCTCTGCATGTACGGTGGCCCACAGGCCCAAGCTGTCCTCAGGGATCCAAGCATAATGGACGGTTAAGCTGACAGTCATCAGCAAGTAGTGAGGGCTCTTTTTGCATAAATCTGGACACTCTCAACGCAGCCTTTGGCAGGTCAATAAACGGCAGAGTAGAGAAGGGATTGAGGAAATGTTGGAGGAGGGGGATTTTCCCTACTTGTCAACTGTGTTGTTCCACTCATTAAGCACTGTGAGATTACGTTGGTGCTGTGACTGAGGGAGAGCTGTGGTTACTAGTGTGCTGGATCAGTATGCACGCAGTAGGCAGTCAGAAGCCTGTCATAGGCCTATGAACAGGCAGGGCCAGGAGGAGAACGCACAATTAAATCAATAGAACAGCAGTCAGCAGAACACTGCGCTGGCTCCTGAAGAATAAAAAACCTTAAGGTCTCTTACATAAGCATAAATGTAAAACTAAGGTCCTGCGATGGATTCATCTTCTATCTCAAGAGTCAAAAAAGTTAAACACACAGATGAAAAAAAGTGTGCCTGAAAACATGGACTTGGCTTTTTTACCCCTCAAGGCTTCAGGGCTCTGTGAACGGCCTTCTGCTGTAAATGACTGCACTGAAATTTACACTTCAATAGACTTTAACTGTGAAAGCTTCAGTGGTAAACTATTATTTAGAACAGAATTCCATCTTCAGGACAATCTTACAAAGCAGAGAGCCAAACAATGAAACTGAACAAAAACCTGGGCAATTAGAAGTGACACTTGGCTGAACCTTACTGCCATCTTTCTTAGGCTTGAGATAGGCTTGCTTTTTTACTGTGATCACATTTACAGTAGGCTGCATAATGAATGTATTTGGTTACATATTTGGATATGTGCATGTTACTATGGGTATTCCTCTTGAGGGTATACCAGAAAGCTCAGACTGTATTTAGGTTCTAGATGAGTGTGATATAGCCTACAGATACAACAGTAGTTGAGAAGGTTACGATTATGTAGCTTCTTAGATCATGGTAGAGAAGGTGACATCAGCACCAGCATAGCTGGTAAAACAGGTGGTTAAAACACGCTATCAGAACTGCCCCCACTCTGCTTCTCATTCCTTTCTGTGACGTAAAAAACCTGATTCCATTCAGTTTTCCTAGTTTCCTTATTAACTCCTCCAACTGTTCATGTGCATACTGCATCTAAAGACAGTGTTATGTTGATTTTTCTGAATACTCACAGCCAACACTTCCAACAGATGCAAACACATAGTTAAAAACAGTATTTTTCCAACTAAACAACTACGAGAACTAATATGTGAAGTTTATCTATTTCTATAGTGTCTGGATAACTTTTTTCTTAAGATTTATTTTTGGGCTTTTCATGCTTTTAGAGGACAGTGGATAGAGTTGGAAACAGGAGAGAGAGTGGGGAGAGGTGTGTTAAAGGGCCACAGGGCTTCTGAAACCCAGGCCGCCTGCATCCATGGGTAGCGCCTTAGACCGCTAGGCTATCTGAGCGCCCCTAGTGTTTGGAAAATGTATCCCCGCATGTTTCCAAGTGGAGTCTGGCTGCAGATGGCCCCTCTTGCGGACGGTAAATAGGAGAAGCCACATTTGTCAGAGTGGATATGTAACTTTTTTAATGCAATTTACAAATTTCTGGTTTGGTTAGGGACAGGATTAAGGCTATTTAGGATACAAAAAAGTCAACAGTTAAAAATCTGACCTGCAAAACCTGATTACAAAATGTGTAAAAAGCTGAGCAAACAGTCTGCTTACAGGAAAAAAAGCTTGTCCTTCATGAAACATTCTCACGTAGCAAATGTAGCTTATGTACCTCTGTTAGCTGCATAAGCTATGTAGATAATGTAGCTAATGTAGCTAAAGCTGAAGCTCACAAAGCTCATCAGTACTAAAAAAGCTAACATTAGCTACACAGCTACTTTTGTTAGGGCTCACATTGCCAAAGATAATTGAGCTACATTGGCTTATGTATAATGCTAACTTCAGGAATGTGACTACAGCCTATCATAAACTCTGCAATGACAGAGAAATTTGTTCTTTATCTTGAGGTGGCAAGAACAAGAACAAAGTTAGTTCTGGCCAGGATATTTCATACTTCACAAGAAACTCATGTGCAGAACTCCTGCTGAAGTCCTTATAGGGCCCTCCCACTAGAATGACAACTTTTCAGCTTTTCCACATTAAACCTCACCCACTTAAAATGTTGGCCAATCACACAATAGTTGTCAGACACCACACAAGATAAAAGTTATGCCCAGATGATGTGTCAAGAACAAGCTGCAAAGACTAGGGCTGTGAGAAAAGAATGGTAAGATGGAGAGAACACATTTCTCTGTTCGTATGGGGTAGGGAACAGGCTTAAAGGTCAGACGTATACAAATCTAGGACATAGAAAAAAAATAAGAAGTCCTGTTTTATATGACATGCAGGTGCATCTCAATAAATAGGAATATTATGAAAAACATCTCTTTTTCCAGTAATTGAATTCAAAAATGAAACTTCCATATAGTGTACATTTATTACATAAATAGTAAAATGTTTAAAATGTTTTAAACATGATGGTTACAGCTTACTGCTCATAAGAATCAAAAATCTATTTTCTCAAAATATAAGAATAACACAAAAAATAATTTAAAAAAAAAGGATTTTTAAAACAGAAATGTTAAACTTCTGAAAAAAATCAGCTCATTTATGCATTCAGTAATTGGCTGGAGCTTTTATTTTATTTTATTTTATTTTTTGCACAGATTACTGCATCTATACAATGTGGCGTGAAGCCAAGCAGCCTTCAGCTCATCTGCAGTGTTGAGTCTGGTGTCTCATCTTCCACCTGACACTAGCCCAGAGATTCAGGTGGATTTCAGGTCAGGCCAGCTGGCTGGCCACCCAACCACAGTAATACCATGGTCAGCATACCAGTTTCTGGTAGTTTTGGCTTCTTTGTAGGCAAGTGCCAAGTCCTGCTGAAAAAGGAAATCAGTGAAGCTTCCCAGCAGATGGTAGCATAAAGTGCTCTCAAACAGTGTTTCCCAACCATTCTTCCTTGGAGCCAGACAAGCAAAGACAAGCGGAGCTATAAGCTGTAGTCAGCGTCAAGATAAAAACCAAAAAGAAGTCTTGAAACGTTTCATTTTGTTTGCTATGAGTCCAGAAAATTTGCAGGTATCACTTTTGGAATTATATTACTAGAAAAAACACAACTCTTTCCTGATGTTCTGTTTTTTTTAGATGCTCCTCTTCATTAACAATAATGCAACTTAATATAATGAAGCATTGGGGCACAAATATTGCAGTTTTAACCACATGGCAACAACAATTTTTGTCACAACAAAGGTCATACTGAAACCAAATCTTTCTGACTTTTCACAACATATTTTTGTGTATTTAAAGGAATTATCCTTGAAACATCCCTCTTGTATGTCCAGTTTGCAAGCTGTTTCTATTGATCTATTAAGTAATTCCCCTGTTGAGAAGTCAAGTTCTCATTGCAGACCATGGATTGCATTCGTATAATGTCATTGTCCTATAATAAAAGGAGTTTATACATCGTTATGCCATAAACCACTAAGAAATTTAAAGAAATCAATATATAATAAGACGCCTGTGAAATCAATATTTCCCCTTTACAGTGAAGTATTCCTCTGCCTCTCTCCTCTCTCTCTCATTGTCTCTATTACTCCCTCTCGTCATTTCATTTTCTGTCTCGTCTGAGATTCTCATTAAAACTGCTGCCCTTTTGGCTCTTTCGCCTCCTCTGTTCCCCCCTTTTGTGCAGCCACACACCACTTCTCCTATTCCTTCACTCCATTCGGCCCCCTTCATCAGCTCTCCTAAACAATGTGCAAGATGTATGAAAGTAACAGGGGGTAGGAGACATCCAATTAAAAGCACAATGCATGATTATTTCGCAGCTCCCCCTCTCTGCTGTCTCCTAAAGCCCTTCAGATTATATAACAGCTCGGTGTCAACGCAGCCAGCCAGCTCCGTGGAGGACAAGTTAAGGGGGTCTTCTTTCTCCAATGATGCAGCTCGGCGACTCTGGACTTTCCCCGGCAGCTTGCGTACTACCCTCACTCCTCCTCCTCCTCTTCTCTCTCCTCCTCTTCATCCTTCCTCCCTTTGCCATATCCACCCACCCATCCACCCACCAGCCCACCCTCTCCCTGCCTCTCTCTCTTCCACACATACACACATACACTCAATCACGAAACGCACAGGGATTGCAGCAACAGCAGCAGCAGCAGCAGCAGCACCGCGAGATGGAGATCTCCCCTGCATGTGTGAGTGCCTATTCCCGGTGAGTGCAGGGGGGACAAGAGCAAGCGAGTGTCAGTGATGCTTTGAATGAGGTGTAGAAGGGGGACAGTACAAAGCAGGAGAGGGGGGTTTCAGAGATGAGGTTTTAAGGCTTTCTGCTTTTTCCCCCCCATCCCGATAACCTGAATCTTTGCCGGATGTGTCACAACTCCTCCAGCTGTCACCGCACCGGCTGCCTCTCACTCTGTCCTCCTGCAGCCTGTGAGAGCTGCTCTGGCGGCTGGACGGTCCCCTGGTGCCCGCTGAATACATGGATGAACACCGGCTCTACAAGGGATCTGCGCTTTCTTGTCCTTTGCACCTCTGATCTGTTTCTCAAGGTAAGAAGTATGCGCCTTATCTTTCTGGGAGTTGCACACAGGTATTACACAAACAGTGGAGGATTCATCTGATATGCTAATTTGATAAACACCTAAAGCATACGTGAGTTTAGCTTAAATACTGCAAAAAAGTCTTGATGCATGCATGTGTATTACCCCTGCATGCATAAGATATGGATACACCGGGGGCATTTCTGCATCCAAGCACTGAAAGGTTTAATGACTAATCAAAGAGACACGTCAAAGGTTTTTCTTTGCAGATGATGTAATTTGACTTTGATTTATACACTTCATCAAAATGCGTGCCTTTGCAGCCGGTGACAGACATGCAGGGTTTATCAGGCTGATGCCGAAGATTGCTGTACTTGTGAATAGTCCAGAAGAATATTGATGAGCGATCACTAATGGAGTATTGTATACTGCACTGAGAGAAGACTGTCGGAATGATGGGAATTTATTGGAAAACACCTTGCATATTAAGTGGCGTAGACTGTATGTGACAAATTCGCATGCGGAGGCGGGGTTGATGTGCTCCTCAAGGCTGAATTTGATGAGCGATGGACTTTGGACTTATCATGACTAATGACATGTGTGATCTAGGAAGCTCTGGAGTACTGCATCACATAGAGAGCTGCACTTATATCTGCTCTCTCTCTCCCCTCTCTGTCCCTCTATTTTCAACACGTCATCTTTTCACTACCTGAATTTACAGGAAACGAACAAAGGGCACGGCTCAAAGGTGCCAAAAAATACTCTCAGCATCTTTTTGACTTACATATATCATCTCCTACATTACACACCAGTTAATCATCAGTAAAACCTAAGTACACATGTATGCCAGTAGCCCAACCCCTTATTAATCAATGAACTCATCAGGGTGATGCACTATAGATGTAATCTCCAAAGTGTTGAAGGCTGAGCCTGCCTGTCTGCTCTATTATTTCATATAAAAAAAAAAAACTATCAAGACAGCATGCAATCACACATTAAAAAAAAACCTCCTCTCTGCATATGAGCCCATCCAAACTTCCTCATCCTCATCCCAGAGATCCATTTCACAGCCAGTGCTCCCACAGAGGAGATACAGGAGGATGGGAGCTGTTTTTAAAAACCTCCAACTATTCCACATAACAGGGAGTGCAGCCCTGTGATAAATCTTTTAAGCCAATGTCATAAAGCAAACTTTCACAGGTGTAGCCGGCAGCCCCGGATGGATACAGATAGCTGTGGACGACAGCTGGTAAAAGATGGTGTATGTGTGTGAGAGTGCGTGACTGTGAAGCTCTCAAAACTGCCTCAGATTGTTTTCAAGAATGGAAGCGAAGACAGGATGAGAATCTTTGGCCAAAGGGAGTTATAGTCGTGAGGAAGGGGCTGATGCTGTTTGGAGGAAAAAGATTACTGCAATATTGACTTTAAATGCACTTTATAGAAAGAATGTGAATTGTTAAAACACAAAAGACCTTGCTGGAGAGAAAAAGGGAGTATTTTTACCCCTCTTTAAGAGCAACCCGTATAAAAAAACTCCTCCTATAAAATAGATGTAATGCAGTAACAATGCATACAGGTGGAGTATAAGGTCCAATAGAGTGCACAGCATCAACCTTTGCATATTAATCTTGTACTACAGCCGTGTTTAGGCATTTATTGCTGAAATAATGAGCTGTTGCATTGAACAACATCCCATGTTCATGATGCAGTCACTTTGTATTGATGGTGCAGAGGAGATAACTGTGTTTGAGGAGTGGGAGGATGCCATAATAACATTACTTAACCATTAATGAGAGTGGCTAGACAGTGTTATCCTATGTAAATATCCTGCAGATGCACTTCAGTAATTATGGCGTTGACGCGAGCTGACAAGGATGTAAGGCAATCCGAGCAAAGCCGTCTCTTTCCTCCCTGCTATGCGAGGGGCATAAATCATGAGTCAGCAGTGTTGTGGAGCCGCTATTGCATGAAAAAAAAAATGGATACAACCCCCTCTATTAACATTCTTTACAAACAGCCACATTTCTGCAACATTGTGTTTGTGATAAATCAATCATGATACTGTAGCTTACAGTGATTTTATTTTATTAGTGTTTTTTTCATGCTCATGCACACAGCATTTTAGCATGAAGAACTGAAGGGCAATTGGAACAGACAACGTGGTCTGCCAGGGTACATAAGGAGATTTCAGAGGATTACTTTTGCAATTTTAGAGTCAATGCATTATTCATAATCCTTTGGATAGCTGAGGCCAAATCAGGGAAGGACCTCAGGTCATTAGCAGAGATATAGCTTGCTTTGAGAAGATGAGGAGGAGGAGAAAAGGAGGCGACAAGGCAAAGGAGATTCTCGCTCAACTATCTGAACAGATCCATGTGTCGCATCAGGCTCGCTCTCAATCTCTGATTTCCAACGAGTCATTGAGGAGCTTTTCTTCATTCCTTTTTGTGTGGATCACCATTTAGCTGCTTTACATGCCTTACATGGCTGCATGAGAAACTGTACGTGCTTGGAAGAGACTTCCTGCAGATGTGATTACCTTTTCAGTGGTGTGAGATTGCTATTTCTGAGTGTGAAATAGTATGATCCCATGTGAATCCGCCTCGAACAAATTCTTTTTATCTGCACAACCGCTTCCGACAAACAACTTGCGCTAAATCAAAGTGCATACTAAGCTATGTTTCAGAACAAATACCACCCCCAATAAAGCCCCGCTGTTCCAAATTCCACAACAACTGTGTGTAAATTCATGACACAGCACACCATATTGTTTGTGTATAATGAGATTGAGCTAGTTGCCTCTTTTTCTTTTTTTCCCCCTCATCTGGCACCAAATGCAGTGCAGTGACTGAAGTGACACCAGAAGCTGTTGGCATGCAGTTTTGTCATTATTTATTTATTTATATGTTTCTGGCATTAATAGGGTGCAAGATGAAACACAGCTGCACCTAAATATATTCGGTTTCATCTACAGTTTGGGCCAAGGATGAGGTAACTTACAGTGGACGGTCTGCAAGGTGCAACACCTACAGCTGCCTGAAAAATACAACACAATGCTTTTATAACCAGCCCTCATCTACTGTTGTGATTATTTGTAAACATTCCTATATGATGCAAAAAATATACAATTATTAGAAACCACCATGCAAACACACAAACCAGTACCACTTAAGGTCATAAGATGTACTTAGATATTTTACCGATTCCTGGTGTATGAAATGAGATAATGTCTGTCATTTTAAATATTGGCAGAAATAAAAATACCCAGACTTAAAAAAAATACACCTAGTTCACAGGAATCAATGAATCAATCAAAAAATGCAAATTCAGCCACTTCTGATAATTTAAACAACATTTGTCCAAAGTTAAGTGCATAGGACTTCTATATATTTAGCCATAGTCTTAAAAAAGGTATTGGTAAATTTGATGTTTTCCTAGAATATTAAAGTTCAAATTTTGTAATGGTGACAACCCTAATGTAAATACACACCAATACATCCAAGATAACTCTCATAAAACACAGCTATACATAAAAAATGCCAATAAAAGGTATACATGTAGATGTGAATTGGAGCATTACCATGGCCAACATTGTAGATGCCCAGCAACAATCTAAAACAGCTCCATTCAATGATACAGACTTTAAATACAAAAGCAATGCAAATTTAGATAAAAAAAAAACATGTACAAAAGTCAGCAGCAATACATTAATAGAAATGCACAGCCAATAAATAGAAAAGAAACATTCTGCAAAATAAATGCAACTACAGCAAAGCTCTGGAAACACAAAATTATGCAAAAGACAGAACAACACAAAGAAAATATATGCAACTGAAAGTGTTGCAAATACACTTATACGTTAATGGAAGAGCTCCAGGCCTGATTTTGTTGAATAGCTGTAGCTGGTCTGTACCTGCTAGCAGTTGTACCACATTAATTTACAGTGGCCAATGGTTGGTGTTATACACATTAAAAAGTATAGGATTACTGTGATGGCATTACATTTGTTTGTTAAACAGTTATGCAACAGAGAATTGTAGCTGACTTCAGGAATCAAATTTTTGGCGACTAATCAAATAGTCGTCTTGCTAACTTTTCTTCTTAAACGATTTGTGTAACAGGTAGACATACAAATAAATCAAATTTCCATGCATGCTCAAGCAGAACTTATCTGGCATTACTCACGTGACATTGGTTAAAGTCTACAGGGTAGGAATATCAAAATGGGCAAAACGGCTCAAATCAAAAAGTCTGTTCTGTGGTTGCATGAAATGACATTTCAGTCAGAACCACTTTGTCAAGAAACACACATGATTTGCAGCTTTAAATATTTGTCAATTAGCAGTTATTGATTAGCACTTATGCTGTTATTTATATTTGCCGATGTGGCTGTTCTGGGGTCCCCCCCCGCCCTTCCAGGAGCCTACAAGGAACAGCACACATTCCTGCTCTTCCTATGCTAATAAGGAAATCCTAAGGCAGAGGCAGAAGCAGCAAAAACTCAGAGCAGAGCAGGAGTCAGTGACAACAGAATGACACTGATTAAGTCTGAAGCAGAATGAAGGAGGAGCTGGGGTGGAGGAGGGTTGCAAAAGCAGCTTGCAAAGAGAACAGCAGAGCGTAGCCAGGCAGAGTAGTTAAAATTTGTTAAATGCATTGATTAAGTGACACAGATCTAATGGCATGATATTGATTGGTTAAAGGCTTGAAGCCATTTGATATGTGGGTATGCCTGTGTACCTCATGTACATAGGCTATACTCCTCAAGGCAGGTGCCCTGAGTTCAAATGAGGCATTTAGCTTCTTTTATGCATGCCCCAATCTTTCTTTCCCCAGTTTCTCACTCTATCCACTGAACAAAAATCTCTCGATGAAAAAGAAAAATCTCTGAACAGTTTCAACAAATTGTTTTCCTGATGAAGGTATAGAATGGAAATGTTGCAAATAAGAATTCTTTGCTGGGATTACTTGCAATTTTTAAGTCATTTTCAAAGATTAAAAAAAGCTCTGGTTTAATACTTGTTCTTGTATCACGCAACAATTTAGCATGCATGCTCTGCAGCTACAGCTCAAATAGGAAACATCCTGTAGGGTATCACCACTATAAATGTTCTAAATATGTTATGACTACATTAAAATATGAATGACGTGTTTGATCATCCTGTTGAGACTACCTGTGACATAAGTAGATGACACGGACTCAGCATGCACAGCAGTCAGTTTTCTGTGTATACTGGTGAAGAAGTGCATACTAGTGTCGTACAGGACACATTCCTGAGGAGATTGAAACAAGACACTGGAAAGGAACCAAATGAGTAGCAGCATAACATGTTTCAGGTCATTTGCTTGACTTTGCAGACCTGAGGCTTGACTAATGCATTTCTGCACATTGCAGCTGGAAAAGTTCAATGACATTTTGAGCAGCCCTATCAAAAGGTGTGCTCTTTCTCCAGCGTTACATGTGAAGTGCTTATGTCACAGGAACCCTCCATGCACTGCGGCTGTAGATTAACAGCAAATGAGAAATTAGCATTAATCTAATCTTGCCTTCCCTTTCTTTAACAAATTTCCTGGGAGCGGTGAGACTGACAGTAAGGAAATGTCTCTTCAGTATAAATTTCCCCACTAGAACAATTACATTGATGGATTTACAATGTCTTGCGCTGATAAACGTGATTACTTTCACAGAAGCTGCGACACCATGAACAGCTCGACTTTTTTTGTGTTCTAATAAATGATTCATTGGAGTTTATTTATCGCGTGCTGTCTTGTCATATGAAAATGATTAACCAGCTCTCTCTGATGTTTCCTTTCAACCATATCAGACATCATTTCATTTCCTCGTGCTGCTTGATATATTTCATGCTCCAACTATGAAATTTGTTTCACTAGGATGAGACAGAAAAAGGCAATATTCCTCATTTCATCTTATAGGGACCTTAATTTTAAACTCCACATGGGGACCCACTCTAAACAGGCAGCATATTTACTGTGAAAAGAAATGGTAAGTGTCTATGTGATCAGAGCAGTTTGTGATTTATTATATAATCAATAAAAGCCATGCCATTGGAAATGAGTGAAAATGGGAAGGACTTTGCAATAATAGCATCAATAATAATGACACTGATTATGATAAATGAACCATAAAAAAGGTTACTACTATATGACAAATGCATATTGCAGATCACTGGTGTGAGAAAAATCGATCTAGATAATTAATTGCAGTTCCCACTCATCATTGTGCTAAATTTATAATCACAAAATAACATATATTAAAGTAAGTACATTTTCAATATGATGAGAAAGTATTGAAATGTTTCTTTTAAAAGGAATACTGCTAACTATGACATAACTCCTTTACTGAGTTATTTACAAAGAATCACATTAGATGTCAACATTTTGAGAAAAAAAATAGATTTACATGTAGGCTGCTTTTTGTGTAATGCACTGTGGTTAGTGATATCATCCTTAAAACCTTTTCTGTAGTGCGGGGTAGTAAAGACGAAGGAAATGTCATGTAGATCAAGGTGAGTGCAATCAGAAAGATGTTAAAGGGGGGCAATGTAGCCGTTTGACGTTAGGGCTGAACTATTTCCAAAAATAATCTAATTGTGAATTTTTTTCCCAATATTGCGTTGCGATTTTATATGCTATTATTATTAGGTTTGTCATCTAATGTATTTTTCAACAAATTTTAATAATAAATTATTTGATTTTATAAAATGCATGCAGTCAGGAACACTCTCATCATACTTTTAACCATTTTATTGCAAAAGGACTCTACAGTTTTACTTGGCAGAGAAGGCTCAGCTCAAAAGAAGCTCCCTGGGTCAGTCAAGCAGCATGCTTGACTTTCCAGGGATTGCATATCTAGAAACCCCCATATGGATAGATATATTTGTGACAATGTATATAAATATACAGCATGAATCTGGATATGAGGGTGCATTAAGCTTTAAGCTATAAAGGAGGTGGCTGGAGTGGAGAAGCTAAAGCTTTGCCAGCAGCAGCAGTTTGGTGCATAAGCATTAATACAAGCAGGGATTAGTGAGAAGTACATTACAGCGCTGTGTTGAGAGAAAGAGCAGTGAATGATTGTGGGAGCTATCAGCTGACTGTGGCTGGGGGGGGTGCTGACTTCTGTAAACTAACGCTAAGTTTCATCAATATTAGATAGAATGAACCAGAGCAGAACGATTAAAAAGTGATCTAACTGCTATCATTTTTACTCTTACTGCAGATCCCAATTGCTTTATTGAAGGGGATTATCATTTTTATATGATGTTATGATTAAGAAAAACGTACATAAAACAAGTAAAAAAGGATTTTTGTAAACAACTCCAAAAAAAATGGACACTTGAATGTTTGAATAATGTGCACAAAATCACTGCTTCTACAAAAAAGAATGCATTAAATGCATTATTTTGACACATTTGAAGTTAAAAAAAATTTGCAAATTCTGCCATTTGTAAACTGCAGCAGGCCATATTGCAATTTAATCTAATTTGCGATTAATTTCCCAGCCCTATTTGACGTCATTACTCAGCATGCATGATGCATCAATGGCAGCATACATGTAAATATTCTTTATGCTCCAATACATAGAAGTATAGTGCATTTACAAATATCCCTTCTTTACCACTCACTGGTGATGCAATTATAGTACAGTAAGAGTTGTGTTGTATTTCATAGTATCAGTTTGTGTCTATAATAAATAACTGAAAGTGAAATAAAATAAAGTGTTAAGGGATGTCGTTAGGCTCAGTTGGTAGAGCAGGTGTCCCATGTGCAAAGGTAAGAGTTCTCATCTCACTGGTTGCAGCTCACCATTAGAAGCTCTCCTGTACTCTCCTGATCATAATATTCCATCAGAAACAGAAAGAGTCAACACAATCTAAATCCAGTCAAATATTTAGTCCAACTCATTCATGGACTGTTCTTTATAACTTCAAATTTGCAGTTGTTGTTCTCAATAGTCCACTATATTTGCAATTATATTGTCCAGACAGTTCTTAGCAGTGTTGTATAGAAAAATGTCTGTCAACCCTTTTTGGAGTCTCCAGTTTGAATGTCTGGACTTTTCCTCATAAAAAAGGTGTAAAATGCTCATTTTCTGTTCTATTGTTATCATATTTGAACCTTAACTAAGGCTTCATGCTTTAGTCCAGTTGAGTTTTCCAAGTTAAAAAAAAAACCCAGCTGCAGTTGTCTACAGGCCTCGGTTTCACATCACATATTCAAATGAGAACAAAAATATTTCCGTTTTTTTTTTTGTTGCATTACTCGATACCAGTAGCAGCTTCAGTGAGTCTGACAGATTGGAAAGAAACTGTTGCCTTTGATGAGCTTGGACTTCAAATGTTTCAAACACAGCACTCATTTAATTTGGGTATTCCTGGAGAGGAGTTTTTGACTTATTTCACCTGGAATTCTAAGTGGTATGCAGGTCTCTCAAAGTCATTCATGATCCTTTGTGTTGTTAAAAAAAAGTTTCAAATATATTCTCTAGCTTTTTAAGACATATAAACATACCTACAGTTAAACCCAGTTGTGGAAATATTCAAGTCATACAAAGCCTTTTATTAAATATATCTGATATATTTTTTTATTGCTAAATGTCTTTCTGTCTCTTTATGTTTAGTTATTAAGTTATGTTATATCAGGGCCAATGCACAAAATAACATTGGTCTCAAGAAGAAAAAGAGATGCTTTGTACCAGATTTAGCTCACAAGCTAATTTCCATCTGTCGTCCCTGGACAGATAAATAGCAACACCAGTAAAACACAGATCAAACCAGGCATCCAAACACATGTGAACAGAAATATAGAGAGCCACAATAACACATTCATAAATAAAAATAGAGCAAAATACAGATATTAGTAAACCTTTTTTTATGGTTGTAAAACTGGGGTCAAGATGTACAAATGCTGACAAGACTGATCCTTCAAAATTCACCCTTTGACTGCTCTGTCGACAAGTTTGTGAAGTTTGTTAGACTGGATGGGAGATTATTCCATGCTCTAATGGCATTAAAATAAAAGGTAGGCCTGCTTAGGGATGCTACACTCTCTGCTTAATGCAGACCTTGAAACTCTGCTTATGTGCATCTACCTACCTATCCATCCATCTGTCCATCCGTCCTTCCCTCTGTCCATCGTCTGCTTGCCTCTGTTGTCATGTGTTCTCATTGGTGGATTAATTTCATATCTCCTATAACAAGATAACAAACAGAATAATCAGGATCTGCTCTGTAACTAAACAGACTTAAATAAAGGATTTGAGCCTGTCTTGTATTTCTAGTCGTGCTTCTTACACTGCAGGTCACACTTACCCATTCCCAACCCTTCAACCCACATTCACATACTGATAGCAAGGCTGCTGTATAGAAAAGCCATCAATATAAGCTAATCCCATTCATACCCATCCCTACACATTCCCAAGCCACTGACGCAGCAATTTGGGGATTAAGTGTCTTGCCCAAGGACACATCGACATGTGACTGCTATAGTTTGGGACTCCTGACCTTTGAGAGGTGACAGACTGCCTACGGAGCCTTAGCTGTTTGTAAAGTGGCTTGGAAAACTCCTACTGTGATATTGTACTTTATAAATGAAACTGATTGATTAATTGGGTTAAAATCTTTCAAGTTTAAGGTTAATTAGTCTTAGGTGGAATAAAGTTATTTCATGATCACAGCACGTTTAAAGTGTTTTTACATTTGGTGTCTTGGCTCTGACCTCGTCAGTCTGCTCAGCTCAGCAGAGATCCAAAGTGATGATAATACATTTCCCCTAAAGGGACTCAGAGCCTACAGGTGCAAACAGGTAGAGGAGCCCAAATCCAGCCTATTTGCAGACTCTCATATGTGTGGGATTCTTCTGTTTAGGGCCGAAGGGAATATATTAAACACGTCTGACTCCCACCAACCGTGCCAAAGAACGCCTCAAACCATGGTGGATAAAAATATTGTCAAGCAATCTGAGTGCAGAAACTTAGAAAAATATACCTTCTGAAATGTTGTGTATCATTGATAAGGACTATAAGTGGGTGTTCATACAGTAAGCTTAAGGTTGGAAATAAGTGTGACCGAGTATATCAGTGTGGACCGGAGAACAGGAGCTCAGCAGTTCAGATGTAATTATGATATGAAGAACAGTAAAGCAAGCCGTCGCATAAACCCATTTGCTTGAGTTTGAGTGTTTCCCTAATGTACAGCAGAATATGATCAGTATGGACAAAATGCAAATGTGACTCTCATGTGTGTGTGCCTAGAGACTTTACCATGAAGCTTAATTAATGGGCTGTGTGCAAGACAGCAGTTGAGGTGAAATTAATTAAGCAAAGGCACATGAATTAACCTGATTCTACTGCCATCTGACAGGAAACCCCAAAAATGACGTCAACCAAAGGGGAGAAAACAAATCAAATGGGCCCCAAACACCTCTAATAATAACATAAGAGACTGGCTGTTTCACAGCTAAATAAATCAATAGCACAAAACTGTCATAATGCATTAGTGAAACCACAGTGCAGCATAGTTCAACAATAAAAATGTGCTTCTAGCTCTAAGGTGTCTACATGACAGCTGATAAAAGCAATGCTCAGTGCAAACATGATAATTATTATAAAAATGTACTCTAAGGGACGGATCAAACTTCAAGAGGATAATCTTGATGATGATCACCACTGTACATAAGTGGTTGTTCAGTGTTGGCAGAGTAAGCAAAGAGCTGAGCAGCAGAGGCACCAGCAGTGCAAAAAAAAAAAGTGGGCGAGGCAAAGAGTGGTGACCGTACGTTGGAGGAGCTATTTCAGTCGCAACTGGCTCTGAAAGTAAGGAAACAACTGAGGAAGAAGAAGTTAGAGAGACAAGTTACAAAAAAGTAAGGCTCTCAGCCCTTCATGCTGCAATATAGAAAATGGATAACTGCTTTGTAATTGTCTTTAATAAAATGTTGAAGGACAAAGATTTGAACACTCAGTATATGTACGTGTAACTTAAATTTTAGTAGTATATTTGTTTTTTAATCCCTTTCTCTTCATTATAAACCCATACAAGGACATGTATAATATCTTGCTTATTTTGAAGGGGGGTTCCAAGGAAATTACATTGGGAACCACTGATTTACAGCATGACGTTAGCCTTTGAATATTTGAGAAGGTAAACAAAGTTGGAGCAATGAAGAGCAATGAAGAGCAATGAAGAGCAAAGCAGAGAAAGGGTTATTGAAAAATATAAAGTCAAGGGATGGATACAAAAAAATTTCGAAGGCACAGAACATCGCCCAGTTCAGTTAAATCTATCTTTAAGAAAGGGTAGGAATATTAACCTTGCAAAGCAGATGAATTTGCCCGTTTCTGTGTTTCTCACTGGCAAATCCATCTTGCAAAGCTCCCGTCTGAACTGTTTGGGCCCGGTTAAAAAGTGGCAGGACCAATCAGGGTCATGACGTATGCAAGCAGCAAGACGAGGCCGGTGCAATTATGGAGGAAGACGTTAGCGTGGATGCTGCTAGAGCGTAAGTTTGATCAGATCTTGATGACATTTCTTCATTAAAAGTAGAACAAAGAAAGTATTGAGTTGTTTTCTTTTCAAAAATGACAATATTTGTGTACTGACATGTCTACAGTCACCATGGTTTGCGTTATGTAGTTCTTTAAGGAGTTTAGCCTAGTCGGTAGGGGCACAGGCGCAGCTCAATAGCGGCTACGTCAGGTGTTTGTTGCTCTGATTGGCCCGTAAAGATGTGACAGACAGAACGTTCACCTAATCCCCGTCTGAGTTTTTTTTCAGTCTCTGCCCTTTCCCAAATGCTTTGTATTGAAGTTTTCCCAGATGGATGTGTGTAACACATCCATCTGGCATGTCAGGTTATAGGAATATGGCACATTTATAAATCTGCCTAGATCAGTCAGTCCTCACAAACTGTAACTGTGCAAGAATGAGACTAATGAGAGAGGCCACCAAGACACCTATGACTGCTACAGTAACTGCTGCCTGAGTTCTTTGCCAGTCAAAGCTTTATGGAGAGTGGCCAAGAGAAAGTCACTGCTGAAGAAAACTCATTAAATCTCAATTAGAGTTCACCAAAAGGCACGTGGGAGACTCCATGGTCAAGTGAAACAAAGTTCTTTGGTCTAATGAGAACTAAATGGTGCTTTTTGGACATAAGGCAAGACGCTATGTTTGGCAGACACCAAACACTGCGCATCACCAAAAACACAACATCCCCACCCCCATGGAAACACTGTGGTGGCAGCATCATGCTGTGGGGATGCTTCTTGGCAGCTGGCCCTGGAAGACTTGTAGAGGGTAAAATGAATGTGGCAAAATGTAAGAAAATCTTAAAAGATGATCTTATTCAGTCTGCAAGAGGAATATGGCTTTGGAGAGGATTTATTTTCTAGCAAGACAAATACCCGAAGCATACAGCAAAAGCTGCACAGAAATGGTTTATAGACAACAAGGTGAATGTTCTGGAGTCAACGCCCAGACCTCAATTCAAAAGAGAATTTGTGGCTGGACTTGAAAAGGGCTATTCATGCCTGATCCCTATGCAACCTGGCAGAACTTGGACAGTTTTGCAAAGGAGAATGGAGTAGAATTGTAGTGTCCAAATGTGCAAGCCTAGTGAGACGGAGCCACACAGACTCAGTGCTGTGATTGCAGCCAAAGGTGCATCTACTGAATACTGACTTGAAGGGAGTGAATGTTTATGCTGTCCATTATTTTAAGTTCCAGTTTTTTTATTTATTTGACATTACTTTGTAGAAATCTGTTTTCACTTTGACATTAAAGAGGGTTTTTTGTCAAAAAAAGCCAAATCATATTGACCATGATTGATTTATAAATCAATAAAAAAGTAAAACATCCAAGGGGGTGAATACCTTTTATAGGTACTGTGCATGAGAATGAAAAAGTTGACCACACAGCAAAATATGCACAGCAAATCTGTCAAGAGAAGGGGTGATGCAGATCTGAGGAACAAACCTTTCAAAATAATCTCAAGTTCTGTAGTGGCATTACAGTGTACTCAGTGGGTACCCAGATGCAGAGGTGAAAAAGTATGTTACAACAGTGCATTCCATTTTTTTTTTTTTTAATGTTAAACAATATTTTAAAGACCTTTTGCAAGTTGTTACACATTTTGATCATATTACCTGGATGTTACATAGCTTACCTTTAAGTGTGTCAACTCACAGCCTATTATCTATAATTCTATGGCCTTTATAACAGTAAAAGAGGCAATAACCTCTACACCTCTTTCCTGTGATCACAATCTGACAATGACGGCAGTTGTTCAACAAATACAATACATCTTAGGCTCCTAAACTTGGGTTTTATTATGATGCTGTTCATGCCCCTTTTTTGCATCAAGATAGCTTTTACCAGAAAAAGTAACTAATTCATATTATGGTTATGCTGAATTGCAAAATTGTGTTGCATCACAAGTTAAAACCAAAACACAATGTGAGCACTCCAGCAGATTAGTTTGGAATTTGTTACCCCAACACTGGTTACCAGAACATTTTAGGACAATCCAATGGGGAATAAGATCCAAACCATCTGCTGTGGTAGATTATTACAGTGATTACTGATCACATTCTTTCCCCCTAGATAACAGAGTAATTCTGTCTTTTTATCTTTCGCAGGAAATATGGTGAGCAAAGAGGACACCACATGCGTTGTTCTCTCAAATTCCGATGATTCAGAATCAGACACAGGCCGCTCACACAGTCTTGATGCACGGACTGGCAAGCAGCAGGTGAAGAAGAGAAACAAGGCCTTACAGGTGCGTTTCAAGGATATCTGTGAAGCTCAGAATGAGTTTCGGGGAAGACGCTCTAGATCCATTTCCTGTAAAGTGACACACAGAAAATACATGACCATGCCTGCGAGACGCTCCATTCCAAACGTCACCAAGAGTACTGGTGTCCAAACGTCGCCGGACCTCACTAAAAGATACAAGACTTTTCCTTTTGAGAGGAAAAAGGGACATACTTTCAAACATACTGCTTTGGTGGAAGATTACAAAGGACAAAATAATGGTTTTTTGAGTGATATAAAGGCAGGAGGAGAGGACGGACAGCCTGTTGGGGAGTCCTCTAAGTACAAGGGAAAGATTGTGGGGCAGACAAAAGCACTGCTTCACCACACTGATGACAGCAGTGATACGGAGGATTTGCTTTCCAGTGCCAACTGCGTGGATGGACCCTCTTGTCCAGACTCCTCGCATTTCTCGGAGGAGTGCCATCCATGCAGCCCTCCTTCCAAAAGAGAACCGGAGTACCAGGTTTGTGGGACACGGACCAAACATAAAGGATTACCCAAAGAAGACATGGAAGCTGGCACCTCCTCAAAGCGTCAGCTGGCTAACTCAGAGTTATCACAGGACAAGTTGAAGGGAACAGGCCCCGTGGCATGGAACTCTTTGACGCAGGTGGATTCGCTGGGAAGCCCGTCTGTGAGCTGTAAACGGAAAAAAGGTACGCAGCTAAATGAACAGCAGTCACAGACACTTCCCCATAGTGCCAAATGTTCTGCACAGTCACAAGGGCAATGTCGGACAAGGCATGTGTCAGCCTCCTCTAAACTCCAGCAAACAGTTGGGGGGGACGAGGGCTTTCCTCCAAGAGACACGGTAGCTCCGGGCATGGGGAGCAGCCAGCAGATAATGCCCTTATCTGGAGACAAGGATATCAAAGCACAGCTGCAGGCTATGGAGAGCCTCATAAACTCAAGCCAGGAGACCATCAAGGTCCTACTTGGAGTTATTCAGGAGCTGGAGAAAGGTGAAGCACACAGAGAGGGGTGAGTACAGAGAGCCTGACAGTAAGACCCTGACTCATACAGCCATATGCACATTATATAATACACATGTATTTCACAATGTACCCAATGCAATATCTTTTTCCTTCAATTTGTTTTTCTATTTTTGTGTCTTTGCCATAATTTCTATTGGCTATTATAACACTGTACCCTCCAACATTAATACAAGACATGGGAACACAGCAGTATCAGAAACAACTGAGTTCAATGCCAAGAAATAACTGATTGTAAAGCAGCCAGCAGTTTAGCCGAATTAATCTAACTGCTCTATTTGAAATCATAACCAAAAGAGAAAAAAATGTTGGTAATACTCCTAGATCTTACAAAAAAGGTCCAAACCAACAGGAAACAAATGATGCCAAATTTGAGCCACAAAGTTAGTCTCTGAAGTTGCACTCTTTCCCTTTGGGTTGTCTAAAGATAAGTCTGGCTTCAATGTAGAGGAGTCTAAAGGGTATAATATTCAACATTTTAAACATAGCTATAGAAGAAATCAAAAATATTCAAACAAAATATATCATTAAGTCGGGATTTTTTGAAAAAAGTTAAACTCCTTATGACTTTGTTGTTCTCAGCTCTGTGTTCACACTGGTGGGATAGCTCTCCCTTCACCTTATTCATGTTTTGCTCAAACATGTTTCATATATGTGAGCCATAAGTGGTAACAGAGATATCCCCACTCACTTAAGGACACTGTTTGTTGCCCCAAAGTTGTGGTAAAATGGCTCAGTTTTGTCCCAAGGGTACAATTCACAGAGAACTATCAGCAGTGGCATACCTGGGTGGCCCACCCCAGTAAACTGACTGACCAGTTTTTCAGTTTTTCTTTTTTTTTTGTTTTTTGTTTTTTTAAACTGGTATAAAATCATTTGCAGGCAAGAGAGAGACATCTACTAGTGCAGTGATACTCAGCTGGTGGGTTGGGACCCAAAGTGGGTTGCAGAGACCTTTTCAGTGGGTCATGAGGATGTTCCTGTAAAAAGAAAATTCTGCCAAAAAGTCAACAGAAAGTCTTGTACACAAACTTTTTTTTTTACTCTTTCTGTTTTATCACATGCTTGGTACTGTCTGAATCCAAATTTCATTAGTTGAATTTGACTGGCTGAAAAATATCAGAAATTTGAGTCACAATTCCACATTAAGAAGTAGATGGTGAGATGGCTATCCCTACCGCCTAAGCACAGTGTCATTCTATGGGAAACCCTGTAGAGATATCCCAAACTGAAGTGTTGAAGTATTTTAGTTTAACAGTCTAAAGAATTAAAACCAAATTAAATTTGGGGTGCACAATTGAATAAAAATCACTCCTCCAAATGGCTTCACTCAGTCTGAATAATGAAGGAGGGACGTGGGACAAGGCGAAGTGGCACTGAGGAACAGCAGAGAAAGACTTTGAGACTGGTGCTAAAGTGTGACTACCTGGAAATCTACTCTGAAATTACCTTTACAACCTGCTGCCTGATACAGTTACTTTTCAGATATATCACTGGATTACCAGATTTGGATCCAACCTGGCAGAAGGGCAATGAAGTTGCAGCATTACAGATTCATTACAGAGCTGTCAGTACAACATATAGTTAAAACACTAGCCTCATAACTTTAAGCAGCAATCATTTTCACCATCTTAGTTTGCCATATCAATGAATTAAAATGTACTCATCAAAAACTAAGTCAAGCTGCGGCTGATAGGAAAGTGTTCATTCTACAGACATTTGGACATAAACCAAAGTCCAAGTTTCCTCAGATTATGCTGCCCATCTTTGCTGGTCATTTTTCATCTTTAGTCAAGGAGTCTTTTCAATCTAATTACCATCATTTTCTCTAAAGGATTATGATTATGACCAAATGAGGGAGAAAATATGTTAAAAAGTGGCACTGTATGGCCTAGTTTGCATTGCTTTATAAAGCAGCATGCAAAGCGGCTACTTGCAGTACAAAGTAGATGGGGATGAATTTTTAATGTTGTGTGCAATGAGTGACAGTGGCAGCTATAATTGCAGTCATGACAGCACATGTTTTAGCACTCAAGTACTGATTTATAGGAGCCAGCCCATTTTCAGGTGAAAGATAATCATTAGAGTGTGTTTTCACACTGATTTTTACTCCTCGAGCAAACCAATCATGGAGATTTTTAATGTTTCACTTATTATGGGAAAAAAATTTGAGGTCATCTATCTAATTTCACTGCAATAAATACATTTCTATATGAAATATTCAAACTTAACTCATCTTTAACATGGTGCAAAGAAGGAGAAGGTCACTAATCAATCCTCCTAGCACTGCTACAAAGGAAATTAGTAGCTTATCACAGCATATACTCTATGTTTTTTAAAGCAAGAGCAAAACTGCTTTAATGCAGAGCTAACTTTCTTCAAGTAAATTCCAGTGTAATATGTTTCTTAGGATATTCTTCTGGGAAGTAGAATGCATTAGCTGGCTTTAAATAGTCATCAAGCCATGTTTACACTCAGACTCTTAAAAAAGTGCAATTGTAGGGCTCAATGCAATCCATCTCTAAAATCCACTGCAGCACTAAGCAAATTATGCCTAAGTCTTATCCACATCCAGTGGAGAACAAGGCACCCTCGTGTGGCTCGGTGAAACTTTGTTTTAAAGGGCCAATTAGTGCAGCCTCATAACATTTTGCCTTTCATCTCCACAAAACTAAGCCTGCTATAGTGCCCTTTCTCTGTTGTGTTCCATCTGCATTATTAGAGGTGCAGTTAAAGGATGCAGATTCTGCCTTCTACAGTATGAACACAAATGTTCTCTCCTTGAATGCATGGGTGGACATACAGATAGCTTTCTTTACACTGCCACATAGATACAAATTTGAAGTCCCTCTCTTCTTATCATGAATAACTGAATGTTATTCAGGTTTTTTTTTCAAAGCTATTGATTTTGGCATGCTGCATTAACAAAGGAAAAGTAAAGTTTTAGTCTGGAAAGGGTATAGATGTGTTTTTTAGAAAGACATTTAAGAGGGCATTTTATTCACTAAAATTAACTCCAAAATTAACACTGGACACAACAAAAAATGTTCATATCTCTAGTTTTGCTTCCACAATGTTTCCCTTTTCTGCATTGTCCTCCAAAAGTCCAGGGGTTACTCAAAAGGATGTCTGTGCATGTGATCAATTTCACATCTTAATTTCAATCAAACCAAACTTAATGCTTGGTATTTTTCCAAAAATGCTGAAAGAAGAAACTAAAAATAAAGCACTAGGTTGTGTTCTGTTTCTCTTCTCTTCAGGTTGCAAAAAAGCACAACCTGAAAACCCCTTAAAAGAACTTTAATATCTACCCACAGGACCACAGCATATGAGGGTTAGTTAAGTCAAACTGACTTATAGAGTGTCTATGTTCACATAAGCTGGTGATACGCCCGTTAAACTTGGCGCGGCCTTCATTCAACTTTACCTCCATTTCTACAATAAAATATAGCCAGACTGCCCCATGTTGCAAGATGTCATCCATCCATCCACAGAGCTGGTTGACATCAGTGGAGTGGACAATAATGACAGTAGTGATTAGCACTATTGGCCTGCATTTTCAGAATATAAATATTTATTTAAAGATTTTTGGGTGGGGGACTTTTTGCCTTTATTTAGGACAGGACAGTTGAAGAGGGACAGGGAATATGGGCAGAGAGAAAGGGGGAGGCGGGAATGCACCAAACAGTGCCAAGACAAGGAATTGATCCAGTGACCAGTGCTGTTCTACCCACTGCACCAAACTGGTGCCCATATCAATAATTGGTTTAATTGATTATTAATTCTGGTGCTAACTTGCAAGGGTGACAATGTTTAATTGTTTAGTCAGCTTATCCCACACATCCCTAGCTTTAGAAAATACGGGGAATTCTTTGCATTCTCACAAAATATCAGACTTTTGCTTGACCTTAAATGTTGGCCTCATATTTTTCTATAATGAGATGCATTGACCCTACACTGTAGTGATTCTATAAGGAGGAATGCTTTAGGTTTAGGCACAGCACAATAAAAACAATCTGTGCAGATTGTGCAGATGACTATACCATAGAAGGATCTGACTTGTTTTTGCACACAAGTCAATAAATAATAAACAATAAGTAAAGTGTTCAGGCCGGCAGGTAATGGTCACGTTGGCGGTGGGGTGGGGGGGGTGGACAGGGAAAGAGCACTGAAGAGGGCAGGACATATCCCAGGACAGCTGACGTTTGCAAACAACACAGCACTGAATCTCTGCCAACACACATTTGGCCTAGAGAACGTCTTTCTGAGATTTTACTCCCCTCTAAGGTGCCTTCAGAATATTTCCCTGTGATGTTCTTTCTTCAAAGCATTACCTCTATGTTAGGTCATGAACATTTTACCCTGAATAAGAAAAAGGAGTATTTTCTATGCAGAGAATACGCAGTGATTATAAATTTAGGTTAATACGCCTTGATTATTAGAGCAGAGCTTTTTAAAAGTTGTACATGAAAAGCCAGGGAGCAGCAGCACCGCTCTAGTGCAGACCTTGTCTGTGCAGTGAGTTACTGTCCTTGCTCACAGCTGTTCAAAGAGACTTCATTTGAGAACAGGGCAGGATGGATGAACTCGCTGACCTTGAGCTCCCATCAGCGTTTTCGATCCGCACGCAGGCTGTTCTTTCTTCTCTCAATGAGGTCACCTCTCATGTCACGGGGAACACTTGAGGTCCAACCCCACCGCATGTCATCCTACAGGGGTGACGGGGTACCGTGACAGCGAGCAATTACATGTGCGCGGCCAGCACAGCCCCTCCCATCGTCCTCTTACTACTGCAGTCTGCTGCTGCATGCAGGGACATATAGCCTATATAAAAAAATGCATACCTGCATGTTTATGTAAGCTGATGCAGGAAACATGCATGAGAAGAGGCGTGAGAGTGTAAAAACCAACAAAAGCAAGTGTTTAATTAATGTGTCCTCTCTGACATATGCACATAAGCCTCTGCTTTGCCCCAAGAGAGGGTTTAAGTTGGTCTTTTGCCGAGGTCGTTAAACATAACAAATTACAACTCTTTTAAAGACAGCACACCCTTGGGGCTGTGTACCTATGCTATAAACGGAGCAGCAGCAATTTGTCATGTGGATTTGCTTTTTTGAATCCGTGATGCTCATTGTGTCTGTTGCAAATTGAGTTGTATGAGAAATAAAAGAAATGTACAGAGCAGGACAGAATGTAAAGCATTGATTTTTCATTACAGATGACTCATGTAGCATTTAGCTGCTACTTACTTCCCATTCCTACAGAAGAGAGGCACATAACATATTTTAAAACTAAGTCATGGCAAAGCAAAGTAATCCCATTATGTGAAGTCAGCAAGTCTGCACACTTTATTAACTGAATGTGAGAGAACTGCAGGATCAGAGCTTCCTGCTGCATTCTCAACTGTGGGGAATAAACAACACAGGGAGAAAAAAAGGAGCTGAACAAATGTGGCTGATAGCCGATGCCCACAGGTGCTGGAATATGAAGCTGAAGCGTGCCACTGGAGATCACATCTATCTTTTCATCTTTCTGTTCACAGGCTCTCCTACCGAACAGGGCAAGACACAGCAAATTGTGACACTTGTCGAAACAGCGCATGCATCATTTACAGGTGGGCCCCTTTTTCACTGCCAGACTGTCATTAATGCTGCATTTAATTCTGTTTTTTTTCTGTGATGATTCGCTGAAAAAGATGCTTAGAGGAAGTGTTGATGCACATAAAGAGGATGTAGAAGAATATCACGTACAATACTTGTACTTTAACAGAAATGTGATAAAATGAGAACGAAAAGCAGTGTGTGGTACAGTTAATGGATACCAAAAGAGAATAACAACAAAGTAGCATCAGGGATGTGGATAGAATATCTCAAAAATGCATATGCATAGCTTCTAGCCATACTATGCACAGTATAAGGGATTTTGCCCTATAGCATGTTTTTCTACAATAGATGAAGTAATAAATAATACCTCCAGTATCATCCAAGGCTTTCTAGGGGATGTATGGGTTCTCTCTCATGAATAAGTAATCACACACAGTAGGGGGAAGTGAATTAGATATGATAGGAAATACAGCTGACCGAGTCACAGAGTGTATGAGGACCTTGTATTTTATCAGGTCCTATTGCATGTGTTATTTTATTCATAAAGACAGCCAGCATTAATTAACATTTCTGTAGATGTGCAGGTGTGAGCTTGCTTGGAAATTTTCAATCACCTAGAGTTGCATAAAAAACAATAAAGCATGATGAATTTTGAAGAAAAAACTACTCTTACTCCACATTTCCAAAAAGGTATGTTGTTATGTTGTGTGAGTGCTCTCATGCTCAGAGCAGAAAAATGGCTCAGAAGCAGGTGGGAAATCCACTCAAGCTGTAAACTTGCATCATTTGTCACTTTGAACCTCTGCTGCTGAGCCCCCTTGTTACCTTGTTCTCCAAAAGAGGGATCAGACAGCTGTTTGAAAAATTCTCTCCAACCCATGGTATCCATCTTTTATGGACGGAAGTTTTTATATTTCAACTCCCTGTAAAGAAATAAATAATGAATAAACTAAAAAATAAAAATAAATTAGTACTTTTTTTTTTTAATGACATGGTTATTATGAATCACAGGGCTTAATAAAAATGATTAAAAACATCTCTAATAAAAAAAGGTTCAGAATCATGAATCATGAGTGCTGCACAGTTAATCCAAACACAATTGCAATCAGGCTGTGTATTCACGTAATCAAATTAAAGGCTGCAATGATTTTTGTACTTAAAGGTCACATACTATGCAAAATACACCTTTTTTAGCAAAATATGTACCCCTGGCCTGTCCACAATCCCCCCAAGAACCCCCTCCCCCACCTCCCCAAACTCTCCACCTTGCCACCTTTCAGAAAATGTGTGCTGAAACAAGCTGGTCTCAGATTTTCTCCTCATGATGTCATGTTGGGAGTTAGCACCGCCCCCAGGTTTGGTTGGCCCTCCCCACTTGGAGGAAAGTTCTGAACTCCTCTCCTGAGGATCAGAAGAACCACATCCATTAAGCCACATCCATGTCCTGAGAGGGGCGGAGTCAGGGGCGGACTCAGACAGCTCATTAACATTTAAAGCCACAGACACAGAAGCAGCTTGTTCTGAGCAGGGTTGAAACAGAGGGGTATTTAGACATGCAAAAATCAAATACTTGAGTGTTTTTTCAGCAACAAACTTCACAGGCATGTTTTAAGGGCTTCTGAGACCAATATAAACTTGTCTTAAAAGGGTAAAATATATGACCTTTAAGAAGTAGTTATTTAAGTTTGCAATAGTGCATCTACAGCACTTTCATTATAACAAAAACTTTTATTTTTGGAAAATATTAAGTTATTTTTAAAACAGTACTGTAACAACTTTAGGTTCAGCCATTTTTAATGCTTCATAATATTTTTTTAGTTGAGAAATACACATCTCAAAACTATTATTATTGTCTGCATTTTCCTTAAAAACCCGGAGAGTAGACTCATGATACCAACTATGAATTAAATGGTAATCCCAATCTTAATGTTGTCTAGTAAAATCACAATTGCACATTATTACTTAATCATGCAGCACTCAAAAATGCTACAACAGAGGCCTCATGTGTCTGCTCCATATGATCTGTCAGCTCTGTGTTTGAGCCACCAGAGACATCATCATATTCATGTCAGGACAGACGGATACACTGTATGGAAAAAAATATTGAAACACCTGACTATCACACCAACAGAGACTGTAATGACTTGTATGCAAATACATGTACTTTAATATGAAGTTTCCCCCCTGTTGCAGCTTTAACAGCCTTGACTCTTTGTGGAAGGCTTTCCTCAAGATTCCAGGATGAAGTTCCACAAACAGTCTTAGTGCAAAGCATCCATCACATTACCACGCTTGAAGTCACTGAGCTCTACAGAACAACCCATCTTGTATCACAATATTGCAAATGGAGACTGCATGGCTAGGTGCTGGATTTTATACCCTGCGGCAACAGGTCTGATTGAAACACCTGAGTTCAATAATTAACAGGTGTGGCAAAACGCTTTTGTCAATATAGTGTTGGTCTGTGCTATAAAGTTTTATTCATTTTCTCTTGCAGCTATAAACACATGCAGGCCTCCTAACATTTTATTTTTTGTGTATACATGTGATCTGAAATTATACTTCTCAATTTTTTCACATTGCCCCTTCAAGAAAACTAGATGAAAATGAGATAAGACTTTTATTGTGACAACTTGACAGAAATAGAAGGTGTGTATCAGACCCTTAACTTTAGTATGACAATTCTAGCTGAGAACAGGGAGTAATGGCCGCTGCTTTGAGAGAGAAGACAGCCACAGCCCGCTTCTTTTAATGATCCCAGACTTAAGACAAGTCAGATATCTGTTATAACACACTTTTATAAGTTAAGATGTTAGCTCCTGCTGTGTTGGGTTTGAACGACACAGAGACAACCACTCCAGCAGCTGTCTGCACCCAGACATGACGGTTCATAGCTGCTCGTTTCTATGTCAGGGCAGGAAAGGCAGTAGTCTGGGGGGGATTACATTGTTTTCTGTTGTAAATCCCTGTTTTACGTTGCTTTTAGTGACCCACGTGCCATCATGGCTTGTAGGTTGGGTAAATTCCCCCCACACTGAACAAAGGACAGAATTTTATTGCTGGCCCCTAATTTCAGTAGGAATAGATAGTACGCCAAACACCAGGCTGTATTATAGAAAAAAAAAATCTGTGCTTTTATATTTCTGTAGTGTTAAGAGGGTGGGGTCATTCATTTGAGGCTAACATGTGTCACTGAGACCCACATTTAGGCATGCACAGAAGAAAACTTTAAAGTGTTGACAAACTTACTAGCAGGCTAAATCCAAAATTTAGTCGTACATAGCTTATATAGTGTGTTACAGACAAAATTCTCATTTTGCTTTACTTGGATTTTAACAAAATTTACACTGGCACTTTGTTTCCTTTCTGAAGTTTGCTGCAGTAAAGAGTTTTTTTTTTTTTCTTTTTAAAACTCCTGCTTCTCTATTTATACTATAGCTGCTGGATTGCAATGAAGCATCTGGTTTGATAGAGAGCTTATTGAATCTGCTGTCCTTTTTGACTGTTGAATACAAATCGATTATAGCATATTCGTTTGGACACTTACTTGTGCGTATCTTTAACCGCAGAGAGACAAACAGCCTCTAAAAGCACGTCTAGGACAAGGACACAGTTTTTCAGGATTTTTTGCTTTATGTAACATCTTTTGAGAGGCCTCTCCCTCTCCTCCCTTGACAAGTGCATTGTGTCTAGCTGACCTAGATTGTGGTGTAAGACCACAGTGGAAAATGAAAAAGCAGGATCTACATTTCATATCAGATACAGCCAGATGAGAAATCTCTGGGCCTCACACAGGAACCTCTTATACAAACAGATTTGTTCTTGAGTGACGGGGAAAAAGTGGTCCGCTCAGCAATTTTCTCGCTTGGCTTTTTGAGGATTTTCTCAAACAAATTTCTAAAATGGATCAGGCCTTTCAAACGAGACATATTCACAAATTCTGTCCGTCCTCACAGGGAAATAAAATTGGTTTGACGGGGAAATTAGAATGCCTCTTTTTTGTGGCACCTGGCAGTATGACATCAGCAATAATAAAATGTATTCTCTCCTGTGTTTCAATGACTGTCATGTCCCCTTGAACAACTGCCAATCTTAGCCATGAACCAGACTTGGCGTCTATTTTCATGTGAAACCCTCGTTTACTTCTGTGAGTGTGGCTTTCCTATGCAAAAAGCAACTGACTACAGGTTCCCTTATAACATTACTGACACTGCATGTGTTTCTAAAATCTCTTCAATTACTGTGGGTATTTCCTGCATATATTAAACAGCAAGGTGACTTACTTTATACTGGTTCTGGCCCTCATCAGAGTCTGACAGGTGTTTTTATTCATACTATTTTCCCAAGGACAGCATTTAATGAGTTTTTCATTTTTAACTGCAATTACAGCACAATGCCAGTGTGGCAATGCCATTCTATTTTAATCGGTCCAATGCAGCAGTAAAGGCACTGCTTAAAAAGCCAAAGAGGAAGAAAAGTGAGAAGAGCGGTGAAGAAGTAAAACATTTTTCACCACTGCCATGAATGTAGAATTAAGTAGGGACATGTGTCTATCAATATCTAACTACCACTGAACTGTCCCTGACAATGTTTGTCTGAAAATCTAAATATAATACACAGCTCTCCAACTGTGCATTCATCGAGGGGAGAGATTGAGATGGCTGTCACAGTTTGAGACTGCTAACAGATGATTCCATGGATTCCATGCACTTCCCTAGACTTTAGAGTAATAGAGAAAGAGAACGAAACACATGACGAAAATGAGACTTTTAATAATGAAGCTCAACAGCCTCTTTATTGTTTTGCTCCCACATGTAATCCCCTACTGAAGTGTTCTCTGTAGAAACTCTCACAGCAGTGTTGGAGTATATGACAAGTTTAATTATTGTTCATTTTATCTTAAGCACCCTCACATCGTGGTTACAGAGTGATAGCATGTGATTAAAAAGCCCCAACATGCTGAGATACTGTAAAAGAACAAATTGATAATAAAGCAATATAAAGAAATAAAAATTGCATAATTACCACAAGAGCTGTCACTGTGGCAACAAGAGGGAAATAGTCAGGAGTTTTTAATCAGGAGTCAGGATTCAGTCGACAGGTCATGGAATAGCCTGACATTTTAAAACTGTTTTCCAGGACTGGAATGGGAAACACGCATGCTCTACGGACAAAGGCATCAGGCCACATCTGTTAATAATTAAATTCAGGTGTTTCAATGATATTTGTTGCCACAGGTGCATAAAATCAAGTACCTAGCCATGCAGTCTAATATTTGTGATACAAAATTGTTCTGAAGAGGTCAGTGACTTCAAGTGTGGACTGTGATTGATGCCACTTTTGTAACAAGACAGGTTGTGGAACTTCATCCCTGCTGGATGTTCCATAGTCAGCTGTAAGTGATATTAGGAAGAAGTGGAAGTGTTCAGGAACAACAGCATTCACTCAAGAAGAGAAAAAAATACATAAAATCACAGAGCAGGGTCAACGACTGCAAAGGCGCATGGTGGCAAAAGTTGCTGTGTTCTGAAATTCCACTTGCATCAATTTAAGCACAAAACCTGTGCAGCGGGAGCTTCATAAAATGGGTTTCCATGGCCAAGCAGCAGCATGTAAGCCTCACGTCATCAAGACCAATGCCAAGAATCAGATGTAGTGGTGTGAAGCACTCTGACTCTGGACTGTGGAGCAGTGGAAACATGTTCTATGGAGTGACTAATCTCACGTCTCCGTTTGACAGTCAGATGGGTTTGGCCAATGCTGAGAGAATGTTACCTGCTTGACTGCATTGTACCAACTGTGATGTATGGTGGGTGAGCGGTAATGGTATGTGGCTGTTTTTCAGAGTTTGGGCTGGCCCCTTATCTCCAATGAAGGGCAATTTTAATGCTTCAGCATGCAAAGACATTGCTCTATACTAAAGTGCATATATTTGAATACAACGCCATTACAGTCCCTGTTGGAAACCCTGTTGTGATGGGCAGGTGGCCAAATACAAATAGTGTTAGAGAGTAAAAATTCTCTTAAAACAACTTTGATTCTAACCTTGTACATCATCAAATTAGATTTTAATAAAGCATATTCATTATTTTGAGAAAAAAAAAGGTTTTACTGTGAAATATAAAAGCTTAAAGTTACTAAACTATGATGCAGGGCTAATATGTTTGGTATCCAACTTATTCCTTGGGGCTTTATTGTAGAAATGATTACGGGCTGAACTTCCAGAGATACAGGGGTAGTAGAAAAAGTCTGTGGCTAATCACAGTGGGAAACCACCAAAGGCAATTGTTTTCAAAGGATTTTCCCTCAATTTAGCAAATAAATTAAGTGTGTGTGGAGTTCTTGTACAAATTGTGCCATTTGAAGTTGTACTAATAACCAAAGCTAAATTTGTGTCTTTAACAGTAATGTTTTTTAAGCATGCTTTTCTCTCTGACTGAATCAGGAGTCTGATTCTCCAGAAAGGAATCCAGAATTCAAACTGGCCCAAAAAAAGACCCTCATTAATAGGAACTGATTTGTGGAATAATGAGGGGATCAGAACTTCCATAAAATGTGTGAAGACACTTTTTTAAGTGTCCATAAGAATATTTATGTTTGTGCGTATGACACACTGTTAGGCACCTGTTAACAGAACAGAGGATGACACTGAAACAAAAACTGGGCATGGTGATGTAAGATGTTAAAGCTCTTATTGGGCTCTGTGTCTGCTTTAAAGAATATAAGATCATGTCCTACCTCCTTTAACAATATAAAATCAAATTTATTCCTATGTAAACACTGATACAGAGCTACTTAAGTTAGCTACACATACTTGTGTACACTATATGAGGCAATTTCTTCATATTTTTCTCAGCTCTCTCGATAGTAGAAGGCAAAGGAATCATCACATCATCCTGCTTGAGGTGTAACAGATGACAGTCATACGTTTTAATCTCTGAATTGCTCCAAAAAAAAAAAACAGGATTAGTGTCTCGTTACTATGGAAAACACCAGTCTCTGGGTTAGGAGGATAGAGAGGCCATGTGAAGGTATGCATCATCATTCCCCGATCCTCCATGTACACTTATAAAGAACTGCTGATTAACAATATAACTGACCTACGCGCAAGCCACCTGTGTGTTATTCTGAAGTATCTGCTCCAAAAAACGTAGCATTTTAACAGTGAAACTGCTATAACAATGAATATCAGCCTTCTTTTACAGTATTCAAAAACAGTAGCAATGTTGGACTGCTGACAGATTCAAGCCTCTACAAAATGGGCTTTTCAAAATATTTAAAACGTTCAAAAATGTGTTTAAAAACGGTTTCCATTATTTCAATGATCAGAAGTATCAAAAAGACAATAGCTTGAAAAAAACATTTAATTTTATTTACTTTTATTTAACCAGGAATATTCCCACAGATACAGAAATCTCTATTACAGAAGAATCCTGGCCAAGACAGCAGCACAGGAAGTTTCACACATGTGACAGACAACAAACCAGAACAAATAGACTGCACTGACTAACATTAGCTGCTTTCAGCAGTAAAATCTGTGCTAACACTTGTTGTGAATGATTCTTAATTCTGGTTTAAATCTTCCAAACAATTACAATGTTCGGGGTTGAACTGACCTTCAACCAAAGCTCTTTAAACAAAGACAGAGCAAGCTTAAATAATCTTACACATGAAAATACAAAAACTGAGTCGATGCTGTTAATCACAAGGAAATGTTTAAGTAACTGAATTGAGTGCATCAGACTTCAGTTTTAGTAGCAGTGGTATTAAAGCAGGTACAGGTTATTTGCAGAAGATGTCACACAACAGAGGGGAACTCTCTCTGGGGGGCAAGTAGTGATTTCTGCATAGAGACATGCTACCAAAAAGGCCATGTTTTGAGCTGAAATGACAAAAACAGCAACACCCTTATTCTAAAGCTACTTTTGTGCCCCGAAAGTATAAATAATCAGGTAAAAAAAATATTATAATAACTGGACAAGCAGTGTCACACATCACTCATGCATGGTCCATCTCCACAAAGCAGCCCTTTATCGTTCAGTACAGTTTTGCCATGGTTTAGCACAGTTAACTCTGATTTTACCTGTATTTCTTGCCCAGTGTCTCTCATTGTGAGGAGAAATTCGTCTCCTTTATGAGATCCACATCATTTAGCTCAGCTCAGTAGAGCTGGTTGTTTGGCTCCCAAATGGCTCCTCATTTGGTACTAGCCTGGCTTTTCAAATGTGGATTAAAGGGGACATATTATTCAAAAATCACTTTTTCAGGCTTTTCTAACAAGAATATGTGCCCCTGGCCTGTCCAGAATCCCCTCAAATACCAGAAAAATCCATTCCCTTCCACCTTCTCTTTCTCCACCTTTAAGAAAATGTGTGCTGAAACAAGCCGTTCTCAGATTTTAAACCTTATGACCTCACATGGGTGGTAAGCACTGCCCCCAGGTTTGGTTGGAAGAAAGTTCCACGCTCTTCTCCTCATCTTCCTCTCAGCTACCAGCTGAGATGCTGAATAGCTCAGTGGGTTACCCTGCTGACATTGATCTAGGAGATTGATGGTTTGAATCCCAGTCAGGTCCTTAACTTTGGATGAAAGTGTCTGTAATATCAGGAGTGCCACATCAATTTCTCTGAGAGGGGTGTGGTCAGGGGCGGAGTCAGACAGCTCATTAACATTTAAAGCCACAAACACGTGGCTCGTTCTGAGCAGGGCTGAAACAGAGGGGTATTTAGACATGCAAAAATCCAATACTTGAGTGTTTTTTCAGCAACAAACTTCACAGGCATGTTTTAAGGGCTTCTGAGACCAATATAAACTTGTCTTAAAAGGGCAAAATATGTCCCCTTTAAACAACGAGAAAAACAAGGAGGAAAGTAAACTGGCACCCTTACGGGAGCTAGCTGCTGTGGTTGAAATTAAGGAGCTGTTTTGTAGCACAGGCTGCATCATGAATGGCACATCATTACTTGGTCACTTACCCCACAAGGATTATTCGGTTAATAGTATATTGGCATTTCAATTACAAGCATGTTTGTGACAAAGGAGGATTTTTTTGTATGTTACAGAGCCAAACTGCTAGCCTCCTAGCTCAGTCTCCCTTCATCTGTCTAGGTAAAAATAACTATTTGTAGGGTGTAGTGATTATGTGCAATTATATTGAACTTTTCTGATGATAACTGCAGCCCAGAGATCCATTTACAACTGTAACTCCTAACCTTCCTCCTTCATTCCAAGGGACTGCCCCCCACTATCTGACACCCAACGAGCATTGTGGATCATGTGATTGCACGTAATAGGGGTTATCGGGAGTCATGCAACAAGTGTAAGCATTTATACCAGACAAATGTGTATGGAACCAACTGCTGTAGGCCTTTCATTAAAGTCTGACAACTACAGACAGATTAATAACTGGTCAAGAACAATACATATATCATTAGATTTTTAAAGAATTGCATCAAAGCATGTTTTTTTTTCTTTTTCTTTTTAAATAAATGGTAGAGTGACAACCCTGCCACAGAATGTGCCTGAGTTCTCATTAGAAATTAAGATCACCCAACCTAGGCCAATTGCGGATCCCCAATCATCAGCTGACCTGACATTACCTTAGTAAGAGGTATAAAAATAGCCAACCAGTATGGCAAAATAATTGGACCTGGATCTGATCCTGCAATCAGAGACATTGACAGATGTCAGGCAATTGCTTTCCGGATGACCTGATGCCTCACCTAACCTAAATAGGTCCTTCAAATCCTATCTGCAAACCAATCTGGAGAGACTAGTGTTCTGTTAAATGATGTTACTAAAACAGATGGACTTTAACCTAGAATAATCCTTCACCCAGCTGTTCCTACAGATGTTGAAATAAACAAGGCTAAGGTTTTATAATTAAAGAAGAATAGCCCAGATAAATTGATGCCACTTTTCTTTTGTTCCGATTTCACCAAATTTCTTCAGGTTGTCTGGTTCAATAACTATTATTATCTCCATGGTAATGGCCCAGCATCAGTTTTCCAAATGCCTTATTTTCCTTTTTATTCCAATGGACTTTACTGAGCCAGAAAATCAGAGAGGAGGAAGGAACTGAGGCAAACTCTTTTAAAGACGGCTCTCCTCAAACCAGTAAACAAATTCAGAATAAATCTGAATACAAAAGAAAGAAGGAAGGAAAGGAAGTGCTTACTCTGATTTAAATGTTTAAATTACTTGCCCTACAATAAAGGAGGTTCCAACTAGAAAACTTGATAAATCTGCACTGATAAGACTTTCAGATTAATATGAATATATCATTGTATATATTGCAAGGGAAGAACTTTCCAGAGTATATCAATTCATCAAAAGTTTGATGAACTAAAACAACCCTATCATAAAGGTGTAGCTGTGCGCATCTGAGGAAAAACACTGAAGGTTAAATACATTCTGTGGATCTTAATATTAGAAAGCATTAAGCCCACAGTACACCTACAGTATCAACAGTCCAAGTTTAGCATGGCAGAGTTATCACTGCCAGGAAATATATGATGATTCTAAGAGCTGAAAATAGGACTTCTATGTAATAATGATGTCCATGAATTTTGCAATGGCTAAAAAATTATCTCAAAAACACAAGAAATGAATTGGTATACAAGTGTTAACTGTGAGACAGAAATATTTGTTTCATTATTAAACCTACAACTTGGGTTATGCTTTCTTTCTTATGTACAGAACTCTAAAGACTCATATATGCCCCTTTTGAATGAAAGCCTTCCATCTGCTGCAGGCTCTTTTGGCTGCAAATAAAATATGCATTATAAGAAAGTGGCTAAACACAGCAGCACCCAACTTAACTAATTACCGTATTTTCCAGACTATAAGTTGCACTTTTTTTCATAGTTTGGCTGGTCCTGCGACTTATAGTCAGGTGCGACTTATATATCAAAATATATATAATTTATCATGTTTTTTAATGTTAATTCATACTGACTGACATGCACAAGAAGTAAACATTACCGTCTACAGCCGCGAGGGGGCGCTCTAGGCTTGTGACAACTATATGCTATATGCTCCTGTACCACTGACAAAATTAACGAAAACGGTAATCGAGCAGCAGAAAGAAAGTTTGGAGTGAGTGAGAAACTTGTGAGGGACTGGCAAAAAGCAGAGGTTAATCTTACTGCAATGAAGAAAACAAAGAAAGCTAATCGTGGGCTGAAAGCAAGATGGTCAGAGCTGGAGGAACGAGTCCACAGATGGGTGCTTAAACAACGTGCTGCCGGGAGAGGCTTGTCAACGGTACAGTTACGTCACCACGCCCTGGTAGTTGCCAAGGAGATGAATATAAATTACTTTGCAGGTGGGCCTTCTTGGTATTACTGCTTCACGCAACGCAACTGCCTCTCTATCAGAGCACGGACAACAGTGTGTCAATTTCTAAACAAATGCGACTTATAGTCCAGTGCGACTTATTTTTTTCCTCTTCATGACGCATTTTTTGACTGATGCGACTTACACTCTGGAGCGACTTATAGTCCGGAAAATACGGTACCTATAATTTTTTTCATAAATGAGGGGTTGAATTCCTGGTCTATTATGCCTTTTAAACTGTAATAAACCTCCCACCACGATAGGCTGCTGTAGCTTCAGTGGATGGCCGCTGCCTTCCGGTCCGAGCTTTCTGGCACTTCAGCTGATGAAAATATGAGTAGCTTAACAGTTTGAATGTAGTAGGAACAGCGCAGTAGGACCGTTTTTTAAGTAATAAATGGAAATAAAAGCTTAAGTAGATAACATTTAACTACTCAACCAAAGTGAAAAGAGGCCACATATCAAAGCACAATATTTATCTGCAAAGAGGAGCGAAGGCTGGCAGAGCTAGCTGCTAATGTTAGCCACGCTGTACAGAGTATATCAGGCTCACATCACATCACACCCACTAACACAGTGACACAGTGGCCCTGTGATAATTGTGACTGTTTTCTAAATATTTTCTTCTCCTCAGACTAGTCAGTTAAACACTATTTAAATGTCTGTTTAGCTGAACAGAGAAATAGACACCTAGGAACATCCCTATTTAAAACTATTACTTCTTGGGCATGGACTGAAAATCTAGAAAAGGGCACTACAGTGGCAAGTTTAAGGATACCCTACATGTTGTAAAACTGCCTTTTAAGATTGGAAAAAAAGAAAATAGCTCCATACATTTGAAACAATACAGCCATCTGTACAAATATACCATACACATAATGTACTTTGGGGTGAATGTAAATGGACTTGAACTTGTGTCGTGTTTATCTAGTCATCTGACTATTCAAAGCGCTGCAGCACTGTAAGTAACACCTACCCATTTGCACTGTTTAACTCCAATCACTCCACATTTACACAGTGAATTGGTCATCAGTGGTAGCTAATCCCATTCAAACGTATCCATATAGACACCTCCGATGAAGCAGTGGGCCCAAAGGATACATCGGCATGTGACAGGGGATCGAACCTTTTGATTATGAGACAACTGGCTCTACCTACATAGCCACTGTGCAATTCACCCACTAGAGCAGCTTTAATGTTAACAACACAATGAAGGTATGTGCACGAGCAGCCAGCACACTGCCAACCTAAAACAGCATCCTAACAGCCATAAATAACTAATGATGTCACTGGTGCAATCCCAAGTCAAAAAAACATGTTACTTAATTGTAACCAACCATTAAATTTGTTATAGACAACCGTCTGGAAATCCCTAGACATTTTTTTGAAATCCCCATGGTGGTCAGACCCCCAAGGCTGAGCATGTCCGCACAAGAGGGCCTCTGCTCCTCCTTTGCTGCCGTCCAACTGACACTCAACTCCTGCATGTGTGCAACATGACTGTTCTGTTGTTGTCGTCTATCTGGCCTGCATGGGCGAGCTAGCATCATTTATGTTAATAATTTCGAGTTGAGCTGAGAGATATGGCTTCCAATTTAGATTGTGGTATTTCATTCTATTTTACTTAATAGTTTTTTTTGCTCTTTGCAATAAATATATTTAACAGGGTACTACAAAAATATAAAATAGCACCTTTAAATGCAGATCAAGGTGCTACCACTAGTTTTCAAACAACTTGCACAATATTCATTCATTAAGTTCTGCCATTTTCAAAATATATTTTTTTAATGTGTCCTACTGGTCTGGCTTGGACTGCTGGTTACACTGCCCAGCACTGCTCCCATGATTCTCCGTGGTACTGAAACATTTGGTCCTTATATGTACACTTAAAACACTGTAGAAACACAGGTGAAATGAATGCAGCTGTTATGGCATGTGGATCAAATGTAGCCTTCAGGTGTTCTCTTATGTGCCTTAGTGTTTCTATTGATTAACTTAACCATCTTATTATTTTCTTTCCAGATCTTTTGCCATTACCATGACTTGGTTTGACTTTATATATCATAATTTAATACAGTTAGGTTATGATATACAGAATTGGGTAAATTAATAATCAATGAGTCTGTGAAGGCGCAAACATCCCTGTGTTATAGGTCGCACCAATATCATATTGTCCAGACGAAGCACAAGTACCAGTACTTAAATTTGGGTATTCACTGACACCAAGTTTGAATACGAGAACCTAATAATACCATAACTGTTCTTAAAATTATTTTGAATGTTTGTTTTATTTTCATCAAATGTTCCTCATTGCTTCTCTTTACAATTTATCAGTGCACAGTTTTCAGTCTCCTCTAATTTTTCACCCTCATTTATGTTGAAATATCAGCAAATAGTAGGCATGGCTCATACTTTGACCAAATACTCATATAATGGGAGGCAAAAATAATGATAAAAAATGACACAGTGCATAATATCTGTACTGTTTTATAAATATTTAGGCTTGATTTTGGTACCCAATACTGGTATTGTTATCTGTGCATCCCATCTGTGTTGTATGGTTTTACCCAAACTCATTGTTTATTCATGACTTCTGCAGATACAGTAAATGAGGCAATAGAGGTTATTTTTGTTTCATGGAAAATCATAGTTGTGACAGCAACATAATCTGTACGACAAAACCAAGAAGTCGACTGCCTCAATAAGACAAAGTATGCCAACTCTGTATTTCAGCAGAGCAGCTTGGCTTAATTAGCAAACTCGGAGGGATTTCTGATTGCAAAAGAAGTGCTTTCAGTCTATTGTAACTAAACCGGAGCATGTGGTATGCTAATAAAAAGAAGCACTCTGCAGAGTACTAATAATGTGCAAGATTATCATTTCATCTGTGCTCTGTATCATTAAATAGCCATTTATTTCAGTTCATCCAACTGGTTCTTTACAGTCACTGAATAGAGCAGAGCTGCAGTTGGCAAGCATGGTGTGATCTATCACAGTCCTATCTATCGCTGCCAAAGCAATTGTAATAAATATCTTAAATTCTGCAAATGGTGCTTAGTATTTTTCCGGAAAAAAATCCAGCTGCACAGACCTTCTCAGGAAATTCTCATTATTGTTTCAGTATGTTCTCTATTTCAGCTGTGCTTTCTTAGTGAGTCATGTAAAACTACTTCACAGCTCAGACTGCTGTATGATCCAGCCGCCAGCATCCCTATTAAAATAGTCTGTTAGGAGTTTAACAGTTCACAGGGCAGCAGTAATCACCTTGCCAGACAAACTGCTCTGTTTGACACCTTGATGAGGAGGCCATGAGTACAGGAAAGCAAATTAAAATGAGCAAATAAAAGCAAGGCAGGACCGCAAGACCAATTACCCTCTAGAGATAGACAACCACTGCATGTTGCAACTGTTACCAAGACTAGCAGCCCCGGAGATGTGGGCCTTGATTCCAGAGCAGTCCAGCCTCTCCAATGTGTCCGATAAATTCAGGACTCTAACAGCTGCTGAGCTAAGGAAGTCAATCTATTGGTCTTATCCAGACTTCAGCTCTCTCCTGACAGTCTCCACCCACCCTCTGTTACACTGCAGCATCTCATACATCATTGTAACAAACAGGGCATGCATATGGAAAGTGAAAGAGCAGGAGAGGCTGAATGTATGGGCAATAAATTAGGGAATAGCTATACTGATGCTGTCTATCAAACCTTTGGATGGAGGCACTGTTTAAAGGGCCGCTCTTACCCAATTTTAAAAATAACAATTTATCATATAACCCTTATGGTATCTGGCATTCAGGAAGTTTTGATTTCACATAGACGAGTTTTAAGAGACACTTGTGGCATTACCTTGACAAAAATGGGACAACCTGGAGAATGGTAGTAGTTGATAGCTCTGGAATTGATTGCCCCACCTGACAACTCAGCCATGTCCCTGAAAGTGCAAAATTATATATAAATCTTAGGCTTGATAAAATAAAAACACATGAGGTTAAATTACAATCGCCTGTCTCATAATGAGCACTAACAAAGACATGAACCATTAACATCCAATTTGCTTAAAACCATACTGTAATTATATTTATTCCTTCTCACAAATGAGCTTTTTTTTTTTTTTTTCAAGATATTTATTTTTGGCCTTTTTGCCTTTATTAGCTAGGACAGCGGATAGAGTCGGAAATAGGGAAGAGAGCATGGAGAGACATGCAGGAAATAGTGCCACGGGCTGGATTCGAACCCGGGTCGTCTGCGTACATGGCACGCGCCTTAACCACGCCACTACCGGTGCACCACAAATGAGCATTTTTACATTGGAACTGATGAGGATTCCCTAGCTTTTGCAGCCATCATCAAATAAGCAGTTTCTTAGATAACGTGTTTTATTCTTTGGTTAAGCATGTAGCAGGAAACTGTTAAGTATTAACAATTTACCCATGAGCCTTGTCAACACTAGAGTCTTCAAAGGATCCATCAGAGTTGCTCAGGCAAGCAAACATTGACCACTTGAGGACACATGACTATTATGGCATCACTAAGTAGAGTAGATGACAGAAGTACAGGTGCTTCCATTAGGCTGCTATGCATTTAAGTCTATAATTTAGAGCCACAGAGATAACAAAAAGTTACATAATATAGTTCACACATAAGTCAGTGACTCTGTCAAATGAAGTGAGTCACCTAAAGGGTGCTCACAGGGGAACTGAAGAAGAGCAGACTGGAAAAGGCATTTCTCCATACACAGGCAGTAATCTTAAATCATACAGTAGGTGTTCTCTAAATTACCTTGTTGTTTAGTTTTATATTGAAACGTCAAAATATGCTCATTAGGTATGTATTTAATGGAGAACTACACAAAGTTTTCAACATCTCATTCATTCACTGAAAATCACCAGTTAACAGATTCCAATTCTATACCTCAATACTCTCGCTAGCATTAGCATATTCAGTGCCTCTGTTGCAGTGAGTCTTTGCTGTTTAAAGCTTCATAAAATGACTTACTAGTGTCTAACAAAAGGTGGTAAAGCTAGATGCTATATCAGCCATGCTCTACACAGTATATCAGGCTAATATCATACCCACTGACACAATGACTCTGATGAATTTGACTGTTTTTCCAGCATTTTCTCCTCTTTAGACAAGTCAGTTAAATGCTATTTAAGCAGATGTATAGCCAAATAGGTAATAGGTAAAGAGGTGCCTGGAAACATCCTTATTCAAAGTGAAATATTCATATTGATGCCATTAATTCAGGAAATGATTACGTTTCTCTTTTGTTATCTTTTCACATGGAAATTTCAGCACAGAAACACTCTTGTCTTCTCAATCACCGGTGCACGAGTTGCAGCACTATATACACTAACACATGAGATAAAAGGCTGTAGGAATGAAATTTGTCCATGGAAAATAATTATATCTTCATTATAACAAGACTAAGCTAGCAAAAGCATTTTTATATTTACAAGTGCCATGAAATTGTGCTGCCACACTACGATGGTGCTAACAAGGGATTTGGTGATTTAGTGATGATTCACTCTCATACACTGGTAACTGACAAAAATGTTACGCATTATTTTGACAAAAAAAGACAGAAAAAAACTGGGAATATGCAGTACTATCCCTATCCAAGAGACAGATTTATTGTGCAGTAATTCTAGATGTTTCTTGCAAAAACTGCACCTTAGGAGTTATAGCTAACATTGAGACCAACATTTTTGTGTGCACATGCTCGTACCTTTGACCATTTAAACCTGTAACGCCTTAACCATCAAATAATTGACAGAAAATTCCCATTTTTTTGAAACTGGAGCCTTTGTTGGTCCTTTTGAACAAACCAAAAAAATTTTTTTTCAAATATAAATTTCCATATATGACTTTCAGTTTGTATCAAATTTGATAACAACGGCACTAATGATTAAAATGTTGTTTTTCTCAACTAATAAGAATATGTGAAACACAAAAAAATATCCAGCAAATTGGTTATTCTAATTCCAAATAAGAACATATTTTCCATTATCTATTATTATTATTAATCTGCTATCATCATGCATTGTCAGCAATGACAATTCCACCAATGCAGCTGGCATAGTGGAAGAGGAACCTTTCAATTATTTTGGCTCATTTTGTGGATAACAACAGCTTTCATTTTTCTTGGTGGTATGCCTGAAAACAGTTTCTGTCCTTGTTCAGGCAAAGATGCACTCTGAATTTCTCACAGTGGACACGGGCAAAGTGCCTGTGCAGTGCTTACATCTCTGTTGGGTTTCCCATGTAAGAAATGATTAAGGCCATCCTTTCTCACATCAGGGAGCACCCCAGTGGTTTTCCTCTTCTGGGGAGGTTTTGGCATTGCCTCTAGAGAGGACAGTGGTCTGCCACACTTTTTGACTTTTCCTGTACTTGTGAGAGAGGTGCCAACACAAGCCTGAAACCTTCGCAGGGGCGAGGGTTCAGGCTTGTGTTGGGGTTGTTTCAGGTCTCTTCTGTAGCAGATCCATGCATTGATTACTGCCACTGTAACAGTGTGCCACCAAATGTACATTTTCTATCTTTGGGATCTGAAGATGAACTTGTAAAGTGCAGACAGCATATCAAGAAGATCAATGTCACTTCACAACGTCAACTTGTTGTACGTGTCAACAATGGCTGGTCCGGGAACCCTTATGTTCAAACTGTTTTCTATTTCACTGATACTCCTTCCTTTTCACTTTGCCCTTTGCATTAAAGGAATGCAAAAACACCATGGCTTTATAGACACTCCAAAAAAAGTGGAAGCCTTTGTATTTGGTTTCATGTTGATAAGAGCATCATTTGCAAATTACTGTATATGTGGCCTACCGCTGAGTCCACCGAGTGTACAGCAGGAAGCCCAGTTTAACAACATGCTATGATCAAAGCATGAGAGGCTTTTTTTTCCATCATGCTATGTTGAATAAGAACCAGCATTTGAATCAAAGTGTACATCGTGGTGTATCCAATTTGGAACGATCGCCGACTTTGAAGAACAGCTAAGTTCAGGGAAAGACAACTAAAATGCAATACAATGAGTCGCGAGCAGCTAATTAGCACTTGTGATCCATGCTGAGATGGCGGGGCTGTGGTTGTTTTGGCGGACAATTGTCAAGATCCCCTTTTTTTTGTTCTCATTAATGAGACTGGGGTTTTCTCTGTGTCTGTGGTGCACAGAGTCATGTAAACGACAACAGCAATGGCTTTAAAATCTAATATACATGACAGGGAGCATTTCTGCATCTCATCTGCATAACCTGTGGGGAGTTTCTGCTTCAACTGTTACCTGTCAATGGAGGAAATAAGTGTCACTCTCTGCTGATTTCATCTACTGTGCCTCCCCACGTAGTTCTGAAGATGTTACACTATTCTGGGCCTGAACCCCTCGTCTTGTCAAGTTGGGATCTCAAACTGTGAACGGCCAAAGGGAAATTCACGGCAGAGAGAACAGAGAGTTGTAGTGAGCAGGTATACACTGCGGGATGAATTGAGTATGCGGTGCTAAAAAGATGTCTCACAGCAGCAGAATCCCTCCCAGGAGCAACAATCATTGAATGGCGCTCAGCACACCACGACCACAGACAAACAAACGGCTCGCCACTGATCACAGCAGCCGGCTACTCACACTGCATAGCTAAAGAGGTGATTAATCTGCTTTGCTGAATGCCCTAGAAAAGCCTCGTGTCTCCAGTCGCTTCAATCTGTTTGTGTGAGGAGATGATCTTAGATATAGGGGTTTTTGTTTGCAGAAGCACCTGCTGCCCAGCACCACCTGCATCGTACAACGTTGCCTGTGGCTTCCCACTGAGGCGTTTGTCCACAGCGTACAGTAATTGCAGTGATCTGCCAAGTGATTAATTGCTTAATAATTGCTGAGGCTATTCTGTGGCGGTACTGTGAATCTCTGATTCTATGCTTTCTGTCAAGTCAACATTTTTCAAACAGCAGTTGTAAAAGGCACAACGTGCTTAAACATAAAACAAAAGATACAAATAGAGATAAAGGCAGGAGGAAATGAAAGAAAGGATGATATGAATAAGAGATGTAGTAAAACAAGTGCATCAAACAGTGCTAGAAACAGCAGTTCTGTCAAGATAAAAGCCCAGCTTTCCTTCCTTTCTCTCCTCCAGCATGTTAGCTTTCATTAAAGAGGAAAAAAACAAAAACACACATTAATAAATGAAAACGTGCCAACCAGTGTACAAGAGGCTTTAAATATTGATATAAAACATGATTTAAATGACAATTTACATAAAAAAGACAAAGAGAAGCCTCACACCAAGAAGATTTTTAGTTAGCACTTATTGTAGTCTCAAGATTATGAAAACATGAACAGCTATCTCTGCTGCAGTAGGATGTGGGCGTGTCTGTTGAATGTGGTTTCAGTGCATTCATGGTAAAGACACGCCTATCTAAACAGTTAAAAACTGCTTAAATGGAGGTTCATCTGACTGCTCTAACTAGGAGTCGACTGATATTGGTTTTTCAGGGTCGATACAATACCCATTATTTGTAGTTCAGGAGACCCATATCTGATATTTGGAATGAATATGCATTTATTATGATGTAGTAAATGTACTTAAAGTGGCAAAAGTAACATTGCATGATCAAAAAAATGAAGGAAAATAAATAATCTAGCCCAAGCTCTATCAGTGAAACAGCACAGAACAACACAATAGAAGCAGGATAATTTCAGGGGGGGCGCAAGGTTGTTCAAATTAGGGTCACTCAAACTACCAAAATATTGATAAAACACATGAATTAGCCATACTTTTGGTCATCATACTTGTGTTTTTGGCTATCTTTCTGACTTCAATTGATGAAAATAATTCAATTTGATTTGTATTTTGACAGTAATATGTCACTGTTTTTTTTCGCGTGGATCCTTGGGGGCCCAGCTCTTCTTAGATATGTGAAGGGGGGGCTCAATGAAAAAAAGGTTGGGAACCACTGATCTAGAGACTGATGGAAAATTCATTAACACAGAGAAAACTAAATACTGCAGCTACATACCTGTGCAGAGTCTCACTGAGAACACCACAGTGTCTAATTTATGCACAGTATATGTCCACAGAGAAGGCTCATGAAGTGTTCAAATTTGTGACTTTGTGACTTTGACTCAACACTGCTGGGACTTCTCTCTGTTTCATCTCACTGTGTCTGTATTTGTCACACATGATCAGCTTTTGGCTGCATATGACATCAATCTGAAACTACACAACAGCCCGTAGTAAACAGAAAATGTAAATTGAGCAAAACAAAGTTTGTTATAGCGCTCTAAGGTAGCTCAGACAAAACCAGAGATACAGTCCTTAACAAACCATTGTTGTCTGACTCACACACCCTGCAGCAGGCAGAGCAGACTCACACAGATACACTCATGTGTGTGTGTAATGTGTCCAACACTGTCAAAGCTCATATGAGAAAGAGATGACAAAATTATTTTGAAGTGTTTTCAAAAGTGTCTGTGTCGCTGATGTCCCTGATAAAGGATTGAAAATAATTGTATCAAAGCGAAGAAGCTTTTTATATTTCAGTATTTTGTAGTATATGTTGTGTACATTAAACTTAACTGAGTAAATGACACACTAAAATTGCACTGAGATCTGATTTGTAGTGCTGTTACCTTAGATTCAACAATGCAGTTGAAGTTCAAGCCAAAGACATGGTCTGTATTTGGATTGGACTGGGAAAGAACAAGAACAAGAACAACAAAACAAGCCAGCAGCAGTCAGTGATGTAAGGACCTCAAGTATAAATCTTAAAAATGTCTTCAGATAGTCAGATTTTTAAAACTCTGTTTAAGGCAATGATTGTTGATATTTCTACAAACTACATTTGAAGATCATAATGGTATGGGCATAGGCTAATACGAATTTGAAAATATCTGCAAAAATCCAATATCATGCATCCCTATCCCAATCACACCTTGTCTTGTCCAGTCTTGAACTCATAGATCCAAATTTTCTCTTGTCCTGTTTCGTCTTGACTTGACTCATTAGCTGAGCATCTTGTCACTCCCATAAAAGACACAGATCAAGTTTTCTTTAATTCTGGCATCCAGGGACAATACACTTGTAGAATAAAAGCCCAAGCAATACTGTGGACTCTAATGTTGAAACTAGTAGTTATTTCCAATCAAACAGGTGAACTAAGATCATTATGTGCTCAGTGCTTTTATTATGGAGTGCAAAAGGGCAGGATTTAGCTAGGGAACCCCACACTACCCCACAATATAGCCCCGCCCAAAAACAACAACTACAACAAAAATTTAACGTTAAAAACTGTCTGCCTTGACCACTTATTTGGTCAAATGTATGACTCAGCCTTTTCTCATATACCACAGCTTTATGCCTGGCATATAGTGTGCTTAGAGACCAATTTCTGACTTCTCTTTAAACAGACTTTAAACTCACAATCCTGTGCCTTTTTTGTCCTGCTTTTCATTTAATCTAACATTGATTCATTGGAAGCCCAAGCCTGCCAAACTCCTATCCAGCCCTCCATCGTGCTTCTACCCTGAAGGCTTTAATAGAGCTCTGTTCTTAACTGACACTTATCTTAAGGGTGAGGACAGTTCCCGGGATTCATTATGTCACTTTTAGTATAGCATATCCTTCAGCGAACTAATTACGCTGCCCATCAAAGCGGCTTCCCCTATCAGGCCGAGCTTTGTGTCTCAACGTCTGTTTGTACGCCCGCAGACAAGGAGAGGACCGGCGTGCTTGACCTTGGCATGTCACATGTCGACTCTTTTGGCAGCTCGGGGTCTCTCTCCTACCTTTAATCCTCTTGACTTTGAATGGCAAGGATGAGGTTTGTAAGATGTGCTGTTCTCTGTGCTTCATAAATGTGTTCAAAATGAGGAATGAATCAAAAAATGTCCAAAACCAAAAGTCAGGCAGCGTCACTTTGGCAGGCAAAAAGCATATGATTCACTCTCATTTATTCGCCCTACGATGCTTTCAAAATTTACTGAGCACTCTGGGAATAAATACATTAACAGCACACTACAAATCAATAGTAATAAAGTGAAGGGAGACGGTGTATAATAATGCATTTATCCTTTGCTTGAATACAGGCAGTTAATCAGGATCTGTTTGGCCTCTCCATGGTTTCATTTGGATGGGATTAAGCCCTACATTTCTCCCAGGCCAGAGAGATTTAATCGGAGAGAGAGTTCAACTACGGTGCCGGGACAAAATCAGACGATGACCAGGCTGGGATTATACTGGCGCATGTGGTAGTCTGATGTCAGGAGCAACCCACATTCTAGCTCTGTTTTTTTTTTTTTTTTTTTGGTACCACTATAAATCTATGCAGGAAAAGCCCTTTGACTGCATGAGAGAAAAAAAACAGAGATGATGCAAAGGAACTCTATTACTCGGAGGAGTCTGAAATGTGGATATGTGCAGCAGGAGATATGTGCTGCCAGGGTGTCTGCCGGTGCATTTGAATCGTGTGCCTTCACTCCCAGCCTCCATCTGGACATCAGTAGACTGCTAACACAGGAAATAAGGCAAAAACTGAGTCATTTATGTTGGAGCAAAGCAAAATACTAGCCATTAACTTTTGAGAAATAAACCTTGTTTTCCTGTTTGTTGTTTGAAGTGCAGTGTTTCCTACAGAATGAAATCTGGACTTGTGCAGATGACCATCCCACCGTTTCTCTTTCTGTAAGGATGTATAGTATAGCGTTCTTGCAGATATCTTATATACCAATATTTCCAAATGTGTTTTAAACTATATTGATGATGCCCCCCCTTGAGTGTGTAGCACCCTAGGGAACCACCTATACCTAATAGTGCAGCTATAAACACTGTAGTATTTGTAGTATACTGTTTACTGATGCTGTTTTGTTTTTTAGTGCTTTACCTTGTCCCCCTTGAAAATAAGATGCTGCATCACAAGGCCATCCTTTAATAATTCTACATAAAAACTGATTACGAATGAGGGTGAAATAAGCCGTAAAGCCTCCATATGACATACAACAGCAAACTATATTTCATAGCCAAAAAGAGTATTTCTGTCCTGGCATTTACAGAGACATACTAATTATTAAACTTCATACCAATGATGATATTGATTTTTAAATTAATACTGTACTGATACAAATGTTTTTTCATTTCTTATTTTGGTGTAAGACCAAAAATGCTGAGTTTCTCTGACATTTAAAAGCTTGAGCATAGATGCCAGAGTTAAATTGATACTAGACAACAGATGAAAATCAAATATGCTACCGACATCTGTTCATGGCACTTTATCTGTTGATGTGCTCATGCCTGTTAACCCTTCACCCTAAGCTACTTATTAACCATTTTGTCTTGCCAAGACGTATTGTCTTGAAAAGCTTGTAAAACATCAACCCTGTGGTGCACGGTCAAGCTAAACATCCAGGACAACCTGGGCTTTAAGAATATATTGGCTGCAGTAATGCCACTTCAGTTTTTAAAGAAGTTACTGGACTATAAAGACAAAGGAAAAACTAATGGAAAATTTAAGTGAACATTGAATAGTATGGCAACCACTATTATTGGGCTTTATAATGCTTTTTTACAATACTCAACTACAGTACTATTAAATTACACTTTATAATTTTTCTTCTTGTGTTTTCTAACAGTGTCGAGCTGGACTTCAAGCTGCAGGAGGACAAGCTACAGCCCTTGATGAAAAGACTCTGCCCCCTGGACAGCCAACGATGCCCTGCTCTGCCTTACTCCAACGAAGTATTCACATCCACCCCAAAACGCAAGACCAAGACTGAGTCTAAAAAGCATGCTCGTTGGAAACTCTGGTTTCTTTGAATTAAACGTGACAGCTTTTGGAGAAGCCTTTTTGTCCTTTATGTTGGGCGCTTTAATATCTGGTTATCCCAAAAAAATGGATAAAGAAGCATTCCTAAGGAGTGGTCAACATAAGAAAACAGATGAAGAGGGGAATCAGTTCTTACTGGGTTCTAGGTTGAGACTGCAAGATGGGAAAGAAAAACAAAAAACATTTTTAAAATCTATCAGATCTTTTTCCAGTATGTTTGCTGAAGAGGATCAACACACCTGCAGAAACTAGGTGAGCTTTGAGATACAATTCAGTATTTTTTAGGAAGGATGTGATGGTTTATACAGAGGATAAATTCACCTTTCACTTTATATTTATATGTTCTTATCGCTTCCTCCAATGCAATGCACTTTTTGGTCTGTTTCCCCCTTAGAGCATATTGCTTGGCAACAAGAGGAGGCGCCATGTGGAGGGCCTTTTATGACTGAAGTGATAATCTTTGAATGGACATCAGCCCCACCTGCAGCAAAGCACAAACATTTGACTTTTTGAGAGGAACACGCATAAAAAAGATCGAACCGCAGTACAGTACATGGCAGTGTGTCAGCACTGTTGTTAAAACCTCGTCTATTCTCTCCTCTCTCTCCTTATCTGTTAACATCCTGCTCAGTTTGTCTGTGTGACTGAACGTCTGCCTGCCTTTGTTAATAACCCCCGTCTCCTCCCTTTCTTTGTAACTCTGTCCCTTTATCTCTCTCTTTCTGTCTCTCTCTTTCCATTTAGCTCACTGTGCAAGCAACAAACTAGCCAGCCAACTTTGCCTCAGCCATCCTGTCTGTTTCTGTTGGCTACACTGACATGTAATGTTCAGAATCTATATTTTAGAGTATCAAGTTCTTTTTAAGCAAAGTACTGTGAAATGAACATTAAAAACACCTATGTTTGGGTCCCTCCTCTTGAAGCAGGTACAAATGGAGTCCTCTGGAGCAAGTGAGATTTTTTAACAACATATATGTTTTCACTACTTCTAAGGCAGAATATTTTCTATGGGAACTTATATAATGTTTGCTTTTTTGGTTTTAAATTTCCAACAAAAAGTAAAGGCTATTTTGACATTTCTTGTGGAGTCCACTGAGAGTCCGCTTTGCTTCTCGGGTCATGCAGAAAATCTCCTAAACATCCTTGAGTCATTTATTTCATGTTAACAATTGAAATATTGCTCTGTATTATTTCTATTTTGTCATTTAGCCGAAAGTTCCATTATCAAAAATGAAGCTTCTTTTTCACGCAGAAGTCAGTGACAGAACTAAAAGAACATCTGTCTACCATCCAACACAAACAACTGTGCACTGAACTTGCAAGAGTAGAAGGGCTATATACAGTGCTAAAGGAGTATGGTAGCAATCTTACAGCAGAGATGACTTGTAGCCACCAGCTTTGGACAAGTGCAGAAAAAGATTCTAAAGATAATGTAGCAATGATATTGAACTTGCACGCTGTTACAAAGCAGGTATTTTGCAGAATACTTGAAGTCATTTTATAGCAGCGGCTCTTACGTAGGTTATCGTACTGTTAAATGTTCAAGAAATGTCAGGAAGACTCATACTAGCCTCCCATCACTAGAAAATAGATCACATATATCAGGTCACCAATGTCCATGCAAAGATCTGTACCTTGAGAAAGTGCAATTCAATGAAAATGTGCAATATTATGCATTTTTCTACTGTTTCTACATCACTATTAAATCATTTTAAACTGAAGGTGATATGGTGTGCTGCTATGTCTACTGAATATGAAAGGAAATACAGCTGGAACATGGGCAGAGCTTGTCTCATTTGGTGTGTAAGGACCAAGATACAGACTAAGAAGAATATGTCACTAAAAAGGCTGACTTTGAATTGTCTGGGGATTTAAACATACAAAGGAAAGACTTCAAGGTCTTACAAAGCAGGTGAAAACACAGGAGTCACCAGGGTATCCATACGAGGAACAAAGGTTGAAAACACCAAACTGACTCAGACAAGGGAAGACAAAGACTGTGTCTGTGACTGAAATAAAATGCTAATCCACTACTTTCTATGGTGTACCTTGGGAGTTCTAGAAAAAGGACCACAGACAGTATGTAGTAAGGTAAGGGGCAAACTAAACCATTACAGGTATGACTCCACATATTCCTGGTAACAATTATGATGTCAGTGCCATTAAACAAAAAAACTTGAAGGTAAACATAGTCCATGAATCAGTAATCAATATCAGCATGGATTACAGTGATTAACATTATACTGGGCATGTTGTAACAAAACAATTGATCATAAATCATGAATACCTTAAACCGGCTGTGCCACGCTCTGCAGCGCCATGGTTTTGCTCTGACCAAAGGCGAGTGACCTTGCACACTGAAAGTATGTCAAGGGCAATGCACAGCCCTGATCAACTTGGGAAAAGAGGCCAGGGATCACTGGAGAACTTTGAGTTCACGCAGAAATATTTTATCAACAGTGGATTATTTTGCCTTTTAGGGGTTGTTTTGCCATTTATTGTGACCCGATTCCATGATTTTATTGCTTCGACCAAGGTTGAGTACATTAGGAAGTTAAAAGGTTAATGTTTGCTACAATGGAAGTGTGGTTTAATGTAATATTCCGTGATTTTTCACCTTGAAAGCGGAGAGGGGTGGTGCTCCAGGGATTTGCCTGAGCCAGAGTAGCGTGCAGTTAGTGGAACAAGAGAGGGAAAACATTTCTCTACAGTGGAAATGTATGTGGGAATTAGAGGTTATGGTTTACTGGTGACCAGTCCAGTGTACCTTAGTGTTACACAATGACAGCTTTAACTGGCTTCAACCCTCCACAATGCAGGGCAGTTGACAATTGAAGGATGGAAGGATGGAAGCAGTGTTTGAATGTATTTTTGAAAAATAAGCAGTAATAACAAAAAACTTAAAAAATCATATGAATTAGAAGCTTTTTGATAAATCAATCACAATTCATCACATAAACATCATACCTCTCTGGCCACACTCAGTTCCTGCAACTCAAATAATTAAAAATCCTATTCTTTCACTGCTATGTGGATGACACCCAGCTCTATCTATCCACCAAATCTCCCATCCTTTTCCCTCTGTGAATATTTGCAGTAAACTAAATCTTTGTTCGCACACAATTCCTCAAACATGACAGTGATAAAACTGAAGTTCTTCTTATCGGCAGGAAATCCACCTTGGCCAAATCCAACAGTTTTTCCTTCACAATTGATCACTCTACAGTTTCTCCCTCCCCTCAAGTGTAGAGCCTGTGTGTCTTTCTGACAGCACACCATCTTTCCAATCAAACATCAATAATGATACCACATCTACATACTTCCACCGGAGCAACATTAATTGCCTTTATCCATCCTTCACTCCCAACTCTGTCACTGTTTTAGTTCACACTCTGGTCACTTCCCAAATTGATTACTGCAACTCTCTTCTTTTCGGTCTCCCTCAGAAATACGATCACACCTGTCCTTCAGCAGCTGCACTGGCTCCCGGTCAGATACTGCATTGACTTTCAGATTCTGCTCCTCACCTTCAAGGCCATACATGACCTTGCTCTACATGACCTTGCTCTTCCATACCTTTCTGACCTCCTTCACATCAGCATTCCCTTCCACACTCTCAGGTCCTCTTCCTCTATCCACCTCACTGTCCCACCTGCCCGCATGATCACCACGGGATCTAGAGCTTTTAGCCACTCTGTTCCCCACCTCTGAACCTTCCTCCCACCAGACATCTGCACCAGCATATCTCTCTGTTTTCAAATCCCATCTCTTCAAACTTGCATATTTGGTCTGATTAATTTTTGCCAGCCTACACGCTGTTTTCATGCAATAGTATAATTCATATCAAATTTATATTTTTCCTTGTCTAAGATGAGAGACACTATTGGCTGAAATGCAAAATAAGGAAAGGTTAAAACGCTACTCTACCACTTCCCAACTCTACATGACAGCAAAGAGCCACACCAGGATTGGATGTCGTCACAGCCGGAGCTGTATTCAGCAGCTGTCACAGAGCCCACATTTTACATCTTTTGTGCTTTAGTGAAGCAGACTTGGACCATGACCAGGGCTCAGCAGCAGTGCAGTTCAGCTCCCTCTATTCCTTTCTAATGTGATTAGTCTTCAATAGCGAGAAGAGACACAACCTTCGAGTCAAGACTGGGAAGGGAGTGGGGGGTTCCAGTCCATCAATCTGAGTGACCTGGTCCCACATCCATCCATCCATGCATCCATCTATCCATCCATCCTTCCATCCCTCTCCCCAGCTTACCCCTACTGTGTCTGCTTCTTTCATTCTCTTCAGCTGATTCTCCTGTGCTTCATTTTACTAATGTCCTGTATCAGCTGATTCCCTCAGCATTTCCTTTCACAATATTTTTCCACAGCTCATGGTTCTTTCTACTCTTATTTCCATCTTCTGCCATCTGCTTCTTATTGCCAAGCAGTGAGGCAATCCCATTTTCAATTTTAGGATTACCAAGCAAACTTAGTTGTTTCATTAAAATGCTTGTCTCCCTTTGGTGGGTTTTATATGTAATCAATTATTTATTTTTTACTTTGACACTAACAGTTGAAAAATACACATAAACACACCATGATCAGATGATGCTGTTAAAGAATATTCATTGTTCATTTATTCATACTGCCATGGATGAAAGTATTGGCACCCCTGGAATTTTTCAAGAAAATACACCATTTCTCCCAGAAATTGTTGCAATTACAAATGTTTTTGGTACACACGTGTTTATTTCCTTTATGTGCATTGGAACGACACAAAAAAGCAGAATAAAAAAGCCATAATGGACATAATTTAACACAAAACTCAAAAAATTGTTGGCACCCTTTTAAAACTGTGGTACCTACAGTCAAACATGGTGGAGGTTCAAAGATGTTTTGGGGTTGTTTTGCTGCCTCTGGCACTGTGTGCAAGGAATCATGAAAGCTGGAGACTCAAAAAATTTTGGGCCGCAATGTAGGGCCTAGTGTCAGAAAGCTGGGTCTGCGTCAGAGGTCATGGGTGTTCCAGCAGGACAGTGACCTGAAACATACCTCAAAAAGCACTAAGAAATGGTTGGAGACAAAGCGCTGGAGAGTTCTGAAGTGGCCAGCAATGAGTGCGGATCTAAATCCCACATCTATGGAGAGATCTCAAAATTGTTGTTGCAAGAAGGCATCCTTCAATTCTGAGATACCTGGAGCAATTTGCAAAACAAGTGATCCAAAATTCCAGCTGAGAGGTGTAAGAAGCTTGTTGATGGTTATAAGAAGCGATTGGTTTCAGTTATTTTTCCCAAGGGTGTGCAACCAAATATTAAGTTGATGTGGCAAACAATTTTGTCTCGCCCATTTTTTTAAATTTTGTGTTAAATTATGTCCATTTTGGCTTTTTTATTCTGCTTTTTGTGTTGTTCCAATGCACATAAAGGAAAAGAACACGTGTGTACCAAAAACATTTGTAATTGCAACAATTTCTGGGAGAAATGGTGTATTTTCTGGAAAAATTCCAGGGGTGCCAATACTTTCATCCATGACTGTATATTCATTATATTTCTGAGTGAATATGTGGGGGAATAAATGTTTTTAAGCTATCAGCATCAATGCATTAAATATGATTAATAAAAGTCTATCATTAGAGCATTCATTTTTCAAATCCCATTTATGCAAGCTTTATTGTCCCTTTAACAACACTTTGGTTGAGCCACTGCAACAGTTCCCTGCAGCCACAGTGATACAAAATAAGAACACTACTGCTCATAATGATTCATTTCACTTTAAAAAAAAACTCACATCTGAGTCAAAGCCATCTGCAGCATGTGCTCTCAAAGATTGACCTTTTAACTGTTCCCTTATTTCTTTTTCAATCACAACAAAGTTCATTTTTCTTTGATTAAGTTCATGTCACAATCTTTGATTGACATGAAGTTTCTTATTTTCTTTCAAAATAAAAGCACCATGAACAGGTAGGAGGACTGACACAACTCCAGCCATGCTCTGGATGTCCTTGCATGTTACCAGGGACATAAGAAAATAATCTGATGAGAAAATAAAAGAAGTACAGATCTTTAATATCAAGTAAGGGGTGGATGTGCCAAGTGAGCATGGCCTAGGGTGCTGTCCAGATGGGCAGTAGGGTTGCCATGGGCCCCTTGTATGCTGTAGATCAGTGGTTCTCAACTGGTGGGTCAGGACCCAAAAGTGGGTCACAGAACTCTTATCACTGGGTCGCGAATTTGTTTCAGGAAATAAAATTGCTTCAAAAATGTCAACAAAACTCATTCAAAACAAGCTCTTTTTTTTGCCTCTCATCTTTGATTTGTGGCATGTTTTGCATTTTTGAGGTCCAAACTGGGATTTTTTTTATTAAATAAACCTGATTAATCGAAAAAGATCAGAAATTAGGGTTGCAGTTTTCACTGAGAAGTTGATGGAGGGTCCCAAGGCTCAACCAGTTGAGAACCACTGCTGTAGATGACCCAAGGGCTGGACAACCACAGACATCTCAGAGCGTGGTACTAGGGGTGAAAAGGCCAGGACAGAAGAGATGCTGTTTAGCTTGATTGGCACATTGGGCCCCACAATGAATCCTTCGTGCCCTACATGCCTAAAACTTAGGCGCAGCACTTCACAACAAAGCAGCAAAATAAAACACAGAAATAAAAAAATAATTTGGTACATTTTTTTGATACTGCTGTAAACATTTCATAAATACAATCTCATGGTGTATAAAAAACAGTTACTTATGATCATATTTTATGTGTTACACCCAGTCTAGAGACTTACAAATGTAACATAAAAGTTGATAATAACCATAACAATATACAAATCAACAATACAATAAATAAATTACGACACAGTCATAACACATGTTGTCAGACGTCAGGTTCTCTCTACTCTGACGGCCTCTTCTTCAAATTCAGTGCTTTTCTTGTGCTGTCACGAACACTCTTGAGGAAGACCATCAGGACTGATCCTCCAGCTCCTGTCTTGTTCAGTGCAGTACAAACACCTCTGAACGGACAGCCCATGGCCTGGGCTTGATTCCCAGGCACAATGATGTACTTGGTGACAGTGTTCAGGTGATAGTTACGTAAATCTACCAGCGCTGAGACACAGGATTCATAGGCCTGGCAGAGGTCAGAGCCAGGGCTTGACAGGATGAAGTCTCGCAGACATGGACTGACAGAGAGAGTTTCTATCAGATGACGGTGGGCGGGAGGCATGCAATCTCTCATGCATGTCAGGAAGGCACCTAGATTGGAGGAATCAATGAAGAGAAAGGAAAGCAAATAACAACCTTTTCCTGGAAACATTTTCTGTCAGAGCAATCTAGTGACTGCACTAACAGAGTGATTCATTCATGAGAAACATCAGATGGGTCAGAGGTTGAAGCGAATGCCTCTTTACCTGTCTCATCCTCATGCTGGATGCATAGCAAAGCGTCGAAGCACTGGATGGCTGAACTCTGGGCTGCACTGCCTCCTGATAAAAAAACTGGCTTATCGCTCACACCTTCATATAACAGCCCATTTGGAAGCAAAGGGTTGTCTCGCCACCTAAAGCAGGGCAGACAAACATATTCTATCACCTTCTTTTCCATATATTGCCATTCAACTAGAAGAACATGCAACCCTTTAAGACTAACATAGATGACTAACAATGACTTGTAACTGTACTACATATGACTCACATTTATTAATCACTTGGACATTGGATATTGCCTGAAACTCACCCTGAAAGAAATATTCTTAATTTTCCATGAAACACAGTTGGATCCACATGATCTGCAAAAAAGAACCAGTTCAGTCTCTCTCATTACTTTGATTTTCACTGCCATCATAAAACACACAGCATGTAAATTGATTAAATTCAAATTGAGCAAGTTTTAATTCAAACTCACTGTGCATGAGCTTGAAAGTTTCCTTCATCTTCTTCAAAGACTGAGTCACTTTGTTGAGACCTTTTTGCACGCTGATGATGTCTGAGATTTTCATCGCATGCATCACCTCCAGAGCCCCCTGTGTAGAGATGAAAGTTTAATATTCAACACTAAATGATAGGAGAAAGGACAAAGTGTAGGCAGATGGGAAAAAAGGCAAGAGGCTGAGGTTCTTAAAGAGTTAATATGAGAAAGAGGAAGAATGACCGCAGCCAGTACTAACCGTTACGCCTGAACTGGCAGCCATCTCTACTAACTGAGACACTATGAAAAATCCCCTGCAACTCTCTCCGCCAGGAAAGGAAAATATTAAATCCATGTTCCTGTTTTCAAAAAACAGAAAAATAAATGAGTTGAGTATTATGTGAAGAGGGGACAAACACAAGTCAAGTGAAAATGCAGCTAAGCAAAACAGAGAAGATATAATTCCTTTTTCGTATTACTCACCCGATTTCCATCTCCCTGGAATGAAATTGAAAGAAAGTGTTAAAAGCTGTTGATTTGGACACAGATACAAAGCTATATTTGTATGTAATTTGACAGCTATGTCTGTTCCTATTAAAAACTGTGTCTTTTGACTGAGAACATTAAATCAACAGATTATCTTCACTCACCCTGTGGGATCCCTTAATTTCCAGTTGGCTAAAACTGAATCTGCGTAGGTCAGGATGGGTGGAAGACCGAGTCTGCAAGATACCAGCCAAAAAGGCAAGGCCAGGGCTTTAGGGAGAATCTGTTAAACAACCACAGAAGTGTTTAACTCACTATTCTGAGGTTTATAGCCATACTATATTTGCATCACTAGTAATGGTAATGACTTTTAGTTTGATGCATGGCTTTAAACTGTTTTTAAAGATTCCCTTTACCTTTCCTCTATTCAAAGTTTACAGTTATCCTGTCAGATATCTTTTGCTCACTAAATACAATGATACAAATTTGGTTTTCCAAATATAAATACAAATTCAAAGCTTCCACTTAAGTTTGTGACTTTTTTTGGGGCGCAGGTGGCCGAGTGGTTAAGGCGCGCCCCATGTACGTGGACGGCCCGGGCTCAAATCCAGCCTGAGGCCCTTTACCGCATGTCTCTCCCCAGCTCTCATCCCTGGTTCTGACTCTATCCACTATCCTCCTCTATCAAATAAAGGCACAAAAATGCCCAAAATAAACCTTTAAAAAAAAAAAAAAAGTTTGTAACTTTATATATATATATATATATATATATATATATATATATATATATATTTGGTGGCTTTTATGCCTTTATTTTAGTAAGGATACTGGATAGAGTTGAAAACAATGTTTAGAGAGTGGGGGTGAAACATGCAGGAAAGGAGTCACAGGCCAGACTTGAACCTGGGCCACCCACTTACATGGGGCCAACCTAAATGTTAGGCCATTTGCGCCAAAGTTTTTAGTTTGAAGTGAAATATTTTAACTGTTTGTGAAAATGTTTGTTTGACTGTTACTTTCAAAATTGATTTCCTGTTTTGGTATTCACTCCACTTTGACCATGACTCTGACTGTATTTAGCAGCAAACAATTTTAATTTCACAGACTCTTGAATTTAACCAAAATTTGATGGAATAATCACATAAACATCAGCTGCATATATTTGGCTTTTTAGTAAGGGACTATATCCAGTGATTTAAGGGCCTATACCCAGTGATGACATCCAAAATCAGAATTTCAAAGCATCTCTCATCAGCACTTTTGGGTACTAGGCACTGAAAGCTGACTGATGGTATTTTTGCTTCTTAGGCCATTAGATCTGTTTGAAAATGCTCTGTATTCACAGTGCTTGCTTTAATTTAAAGAAATTTTGCAGAAAAAACAAACAAAAACATGTAAAGAAATCTTAGCTTGGCATTAGCATCAGTTCTAGGCCTGAAATATCTGCTTCAGGAGAAAGGTGTTAAAATTCAATATAATTAAAGTGACAACATAAAAAATAAAAACTAAACAAAGAATTTCATGAAGGGACAGTAAGTATTTATAATTAACATTCTGTCCAGACAATAACAGTTAAAGTGACATGTGTTTGTGTAAAGCAACATGGTACACAGATTAGTTCTTCTCCACCACTACCGTTGACAAAGTTGATATCAGGAGTCCCAAACCCTCTTGTTTTTGATTGGTTGTTGAGGGAGAAGTAAAACTGAAGAGTGTAGTGTTCAAACGTTAAACTATTTACAATTGTGAGTGCAATGCCAAAAAGATCATACACTGCTGAAATGCATTAGTTTTGTGTAGATAATGGGTTTTACCATTGCAAAAAACACATTAGACACAGGCCCTAAAGCATCACAGCAGCATAACTTCACAGAGCCACTAGCATGTGTTCTCAGTTTTGTGTTATTTGCAGTTATTTGATTGCTAATTAATCACTGATTGATGTGTTTTTTTGGTTACTATTCCTCCTTCCAGTGCAGTGTGTGTTTACCTCAGCAGGTGCATGTTGTCCTTCCTGCCACACATATCCCATGCTGATGAATCCCAGAGCTAGATGAGCCAGCCTCAACTCCTGATGATTACTCAATAGATGGGTACTCAATACAGGCATCTGAAGAGGGAAAACATTTTCTGTTCATATTTCAGCACTCACATTTAAACACATTGGTTTTCAACACCAACTACACTTCATACGCGTGAGCTCATTCCTACCTTATGAACCAGATCCCTCAATTTACGAGTCTCTATCAGATGATCGAGATTATTGGCCAGGTCCATCCATGCTCGATAATAGTCGGGAAGGTGAGTCTAGATGATAATAAGAATACAATTACCTGCTAATTTGTTTGAGTTATTATTCTATATTGTATCGGGGGATTTTCTTGTAGAGTATAATCAGTCACATCATTAGCTCATGTTTACTGTGGAGTCTGACCTGCATGTCAGGGAATGACTGCAGCTATCAATCACACACAGAAAGCAATTTAAAGGAGGAGGCAGAGGACAAGAGAAAAAAAAATACCAAAGCAGAAAACTGGGAATACCCAAAGTGAAATCATTATATAAACAGACAAGTGGGCTGCACTTCACACAGTTTTTTTAGTTTAAAAATTAAATTATAAAGTTAATGGTGATTATAGGTGTATAATTCATAGGATGTTGTTTGATTTTTTTAACATGAGTAGGCTGATTTGATGTGTGAATTCCAACCTATTGGTGGCCTGACAGAATGTTGGCTCAGTCATAAGAACAGCTCAATAAAAATATAGAGAGATCATCTATTTCTGGATCAATAACTCTTCATCATCTCACTCAGAAACAACAGTAACTATTTGTGTCAGCCAGGAGGCACTATGTCAATATCAAGACAAGAGCCTTACAAAGAGTTATCATAAACTGTCTCTCTACAGAGTTGATATTGTACTGGCATATTTTCAGCCCAACCTGTTTTAGTTGTCAAAAACACTTAAAAAGGGGAGTTGCTGAGAAGATGAAATGAGACTTACCAGTGGTTCTTCAAGCAGAAATCCAAGATCCTCAGAAAAATCAAATGTCTCAAAGTCAGCCTGCAGTGCATCTCTTCTGGTTGTGTCCATACTCTCTGCTCTGTGCTCGTCTGCAGTGGTAGCTTTGAACAGAGAATTGCTCTGTGCATCTATTACTCAGATATTTATTGGCTCTGACTACCCTCTGAGCAATATTTTCTGACCTGTTTTACATCTCTTTTAAGCACACCTTCAGAGGGCAAAGAGCCAATCAGATTTCATGTGTTGTAATGTCACAAGGTTCACAGGGAAAAATGGTAATTTCCCGATTGTAAAAGTAAAAATGAAAGCTGCAGAAAATAGACAGAAACATGAGTCCTTGTTCACATTCTGCTGAACAGATGAGTGCAATATCACGTTGTATGATTCTCATAGTGATGATTACACTAGAGTGGGTCACTGAGACAAATACCAAATGCACAAAATTCTGTGCAAGTGTTGGAAAATTGACAAAGCTGATTATGCTGAGTACTGATACTGACACTCAGTACTGACACTTCAATGTGTTATGTAACACCAAAACAAGAGGCTTTGTGGGAAATGGTTGTAGATTACTCCCCCTTTGCTCATCATCACTTCCTTGTTTCTCTAAGATTTATTGCTGAATTTCAATAGTTAACATTTTAAGTAGTTTTAATCTAATATTTAAGATTTTATAATTTTACATTTCAAAAAAATATTTAAATCAACACTGACAATTTGAAACTACAGGCCTACAAATCAGGATTTTTTTTATTTACATGAATGCAAAGAAATTTACTTTATGATCCTCACTAGAAGATTTGTTATCAAATGAGTGCTGTGCTGATATAACAGTGTGGTCTGAAAGCATAACTTAGACATAGAGGTTTTGAAGTGCTTCTTCTATGAAATGCAGCATCAAAAAATGCAAAACACACAATGTTTTCTTCTTGTATGTAACTAAGAAGAGACATTTTGTGCCCTTGTAGGGCTGCCATCAATCAAAACTTTTAATTAGATTTTTGTCTTGAACTAAGGGTCAAAACTACCTGTTTGGATGCAGGCCTTTTTTATTTTGACAAAAGAGTAAAAGGAACTCAGGAATTCTGACATTAACTTAACCACAGAAAAAGGAACTTGTTATTGATTGACAATGAAGACTGATGACTTTTGACTTGCTCACTGAGCTGTCTGTGAGTGTTTTAAGTTACATGAGACATTCCAAGTGCAGTGTGTAATATGTAGCCTAGTAGCATTTAGCAGAACAAACTTAAAAATGGAGCATAATATTTATAAGTAGGCTTGCCTTAGTTAGTGTTTAACCAAATCATCCAAATATACAAATATACTGATTGGCCTGTCATGAATGTAAGACAACATTTGTCCAATCAACCTCCAAGAATTTTTAGAAAAGTCCTGCCCTTCCCAAACGCTTTGTATGGGAAGTTTTCCTATTGAATGTGAAACACATTTATGCAATGGATGCATGAAACAGTCCATTGTATCAGATTGCCAAATATGTTGAAAATAAATAATAATTTTTATCAACTCAGATTAAGCCTTTTATTCATAGCTGCTGCCCCACTACAGTAGTAACTATTGTGTGCCTAAGGGAACATAATAGCATGTGATTAATACAATTTAAAAAAATGTCTTTTTAATTTCTAGCATTAATCTCAACTTAATGATAGTATTAATACTGACAGCCCTGATTTGCTACATCATAAAAATATATTACCTATGACTACTTTTTTATTCAAAATGTCCATAGTTATTACAAAAGGACCAATCTGAGTTTACATTTTTCCAAACCCAAGTAACCCAAATTCAAATTGTCCTTAAAACTTATTAAGTAAGGATAAAGTGCTTCCAAAACAACCATAATAAATTACATTTCTCTAGTTGTTTTTGTGGTTGACAACGGTATGACAGTATAATATTTAGGAGAAACATACCCAATTTCACGCTGCAGTTAAGAATCACATCTTATCTGCAGCAAAACTCCAACAAATGTGACATGAGCATAAATGAATGTGTCAGCAATAAAAATAGGGCAACAAAACAGGTTTTCCAGAGATAACTGTGCTAAAGGAAAGATCAAATGGGGACAAATCAGTGTGTCCTCGTCCTCTCTGCAACACTGACCTTGTTCAGACAACAATATGTGTCTCCACAAGAGAACTAAATGTGTCAGCTGAACCTAACAAATAATTAACCCTGCCAATCCCCCTTAACAAAGTCCTTAAAGGAAGCAGATGTTGGAACAGAGAGGGTCATTGTCAGGAAATTCATAGTGACTCAATGAGCCACTGGGCGTGTTGATAATACTGATTACGTTACACAGATTGTAAGCTTTGTCTATACTGCATCACTGTACACTGCTTCCTGTTCCAGCATTTGTAGAGAGTAAAGGTCTATAAACTATCAGTAAATGATGATGTAAAGACAATCATAACAGACAGGTCCTCTTCCCTGTCCTTCATTTCAAGCCTTTGCCAAAATGTAATGTATTCTGTACCAGAAGAGAATGAAAAAAAATGAAAACAAAAAAACAAAAAAAACAATGACTTGTTTGTTGCATGTATAAAAGAACATTTTTTGGACAGTTTTCTGGCCTGCTTTTTCAAATCTGCAATTCACAGTTGGTGTTGTTAAACATTCAAGCAATGGAATGGGAGGCATACAAATCCCAAAGGCAGGCAGAAAATCCAAAGTACAAGAACAATGTAAAAAGGCCTCAAATGCTACACAACACAGTACAGAGCAGAGTCCCAGCAAATCAAACATCTTTGAAAAGCACCTCTCTGCCTTTTAGGTAAAATATTTTGCATCCATGACCCACTCAATATTGGGTCCGGACCCACCAGCTGAGAACCACAACCCTAGATGGACAGTTTTGTCCACTTGAATAGAACCCTTTCAAGGCACTTCATCACATCTTGCCCACTGAAAATGCACCCTGGATGTCACCTCATCATGTTTTTTTTAACCACAGGGGAATTCAAGAGGGCCCTTTTGCAGTGTTTATTTCTCAAATATCAGGGCACCAGGGTTGACAGCTGCCCCTGACCAAATGCCTGATGCATAAATATACACGTCTTGATGTCTGGCATCCATGTAAACAGTGACTTTGGAATCCCAAATTAGAAAAATTTTAATCATGTTGACGAAATATGGGGAAAAAAATGGCTGATAGTCTGGCAGGTGGTTGTTTTAGCCATCACGGTGATATGTGGGTTCGTTTGGGGATCTGTGAAGAGTGGGCTGACATCTCTACAATCTCTCAAGCTTGTAACATGATAAACTTGTCTCGTTTCACGCTTTGTATATTGTCTTTTCACATGTTGAGGTGTCAACACAGAAATGGTGGAGATGTTAGGTGGTTTGTTTACATTTTGCAGCTGAGTGAGTGGGTTTGGGGATGCATTTATTGATGGTAGGTGAAACTGTGAAGGTTTGACTATAAAGGGATGTGGATGTGTCCTCTGAAGTTCAATATATGTATATTCCTTTTTAAAAAGTTAGCTCTATTTTTAAAGCGGAGGTGTTAGGTGCCTTCGTGTTAGCATGTTTGTTTAAGTGTGTTGTCCTGTTTTCTTTCTCTCTACCTCTACTATGCTCTCCAGATGCTGCTTCTCAGTCCCTGTGTGGCTGAAGAGCTCGCATGCTGCAGATCCAAAACCAAGGCCAAGGGTAGAGGGGTAGGACAGAGGAGACAATAATGACCAATGGATTATTTGTGACTGTGGGAAGAGAATCAAGACACATATTTTCTCCTTTAGGGGAAGTGGGGTTTTCGGGCTTTGATTCAATGTTTCCTTTGTTTTGTTTGCTGTAGTTTTAGTTATTTTTCATATAAATTCCCTGTGTCTTGTCTTGATTCCCATTTTTTTTTTCATTATTTAAATCAAGCGTTTAACCTTAGTTAAGGCAGGCCATAGAGTCATATATTTGAGATCAGCTGATATCACACAAGCCCTCATCAGTTGACGGCCAGCTGATTCGCTCTAAGCACACTATTGGCTAACAACACTCATGCTGCCATATCTAAACTGCGCTAGCTTGGTTACACTTTTCTGCTCCCTCTGCAAGCCACTTTTTGCCTCCTCCACCCCAGCTCCTCCTTTATTCTGTCTCTGACTTAATCAACGTTATTCTGTTGTCACTGATGCCTGTTCTGCTCTGGGTTTTTTGCTGTTTCCCTCCTTGCCTCAGGCTTTCATAACCCATAACATAAATAAAGGCAGTAAGTACAAATTACTAACTGTTATCAAAGAAAAGTATTCATATCCACAAATAATGTGTTTCTTGACAAAGAACTCCTGACTGAAGTGTTTTTCCCATCCCCTAGTGAGCAGGATGCATAACAAACGGATAGGTACAAAGAAAAAGAAATACAGCAAGTATGTGCTGAGCTTCTTTCAATCCCCACTTGAACATAAAGTCGTTCTAGACTGAACTTCTTACAGTGTAAACTGTATTTCATAATTCTGCACCAGGAAGATACAAAGGGTTTCTCTGTAGTGTAGGGTGAGGTTTCAATGAGAGCAGGCTTTACAGAAGTCTTTTACTGTTAGGCACACCCACTTATCAACAATTTTTATATCTTTATGTGTCTTTATGATAAGATGCCAGTGATCTGGGTCATTTGGCTTATTATCACATAACTAGAAATTCTTCCTGGAGAAAGGAAGTGAGCAGATGTTGATAAGAATGAATTACATAAACTTAGAGGTTGTCTATAAGAAACACAGCAATGGGGATGTAATAGCTGAAGCATCTGTAGCTAACCTTAGTTTAGAACTAATTAAGTTTTTGCAAATTAAAGAACAAAAAAATCCTGTTTAAGGTTAGATCAATGGTACTTAAAAGTAGGGAAAAATTGGAGTCTGGCTATTACATTCATGACAGTACCACAATGGAAACATTAAACACAAAGCACGTTTCATATATCAAACACAATAAAGGTCAAAGGTCTAATCTGGGATTAAATTGTGTATGGACCCATTTTAGAAATAGTCAGACAAACAGTGGCTCATGTTAGCTTTGATTGCTTTAGACAAAGCTAACAAACCTACGCTTACTAAGTAGCTAATGTTACTTAATATGCCAATGTAGCTACATTAGCGTTAGCAACATGAGCTATATAGGTAACATTAGCTGCGTAGGTAACATAGCTATGTTTAACTCATTAGCTACGTTAGCTATGTAACTTACGTAGCTAGTATAGCTACAAAACTTACGCTACTTGCGTAACTTATGTAACTTATGTAACTGAGCTGTGGTCTACAGCCAGACTGTTTTGGCAAAAAAATGACTCAACAAAGTATTGCATGTTGTAATGGAAATTTTTAAAATTCTTAACTTATCTCAAAGAAACTGATATATGGTATTTCATGTATGTGTCATGCACAAAAGTCCCCAACCCTCATTGGTTGATGAGACACCGGAGATACTACAGTTTTCCAACAAATCAACTCATTAGTATCTATTACAAAGAAGTGATTTTCCTTCTACAGCACAGTAGGCCTATTAAAAAGCATATTCTGGTGTTTCTCCCAGGTTGTTATTCATAATCATCCTGCCAGAAAAAATTACATTAATGGAAAACATCCTAAAAAGCAAATTCCTTAAGTTGTCATCATAGACTGAAAAGTTAACCATAAAAAAAAAAAAAAAAAAACCCGAAACAAATAGAAAATGAAAAAGTGAAGACTGACAGACTGACATGGGATGTGCATTGATTTTGGAAATATTACTCCTGTTAACCCTCTTCTATTGTGTGACTTGACATTGGTATTGGTATAGGAAAGGAAAGTAAAATGTCATTAATTGATTCTGTGTGTATAAATCACAATAAAAATCAAATCCTAATAGAATTGTGATATAGGCCTATTGTCTCAGCTTTTATGGATATAGATTCCTCTTAAAATGACATTACAACACAGTAGGGCTGTGACGAGATGCTTATCTCACAAGACGAGATTTGGGCCCATGAGGCACAAGACGAGATGAGATTTTACACTTTTTTTTTTAATTTTGGAAAAAATGTATGATTGGAATATATGTCCTTTATATGTCCCTTAAATCATAATTGCCAAGCATTCAGGTCTATTCAGAAATGTTTAAACTCCTCTTGTACTGAATAGGCTATCGATGCTTAAATACAGCTGTCTTGTCAAACTCTGAGTCAAACAGTACATTTTAATGCTCTTCAAATCAGACCTGTCATTTTAATAGTCTACCATATCTTTATTTTACTACACTATGCACTCATTGCTACAATTATAATAATAATAATAAAAGCATTTAGATTATTTTAAAAATTTTAAAACTATTTACAACAGACTGAAATATAAAGAGCTGCATCAGTAAAATCAAACTATTCCTTATCCTCTTAAGTACATCCATATTCAAAACACTCAAAAGAAATATTTCTGTCAATAATACGTTTGTGTGTTTTTTACAGTAATTGAGAGAAATAGATTATTTCATCATTTTGTGGTCTTTTTTCTTATATGAGCTTTGACAATGTTGGACATGACACACAGATGAGGGTGTGTGCTAATGTGGGTGCGCCGGCAAGCAAGTGTGTGTCTCTGCGCTGTTTGCTGTCAGACAACAGGCATGGTGCGTTTAACTGGAGTTAAAACTTCACTTTTTGGAGCTAACAGTGGACTCTATGGCATTCAGACTGAGTTTTGCTAAGTTTACTGCTGCAGTATACAACGGCCCGTTGCACTACACGTTAAGCTTCTGACTGATGATACTCACCGCCGGCAGCTGATGGATGAATGACTGACAGACAGTGAGACGAAAGGTGGACATGACAAAGCAGTGGCTGAATCAAAGTTACAAAGTCACAGATACAGACACTATGAGCTAGTCTGCGCGCATACAGGGACTAGCTTTTTCACCTCAACGAGACATCTCGTTTTCATTTGATCTTGTCACAACACAGTATATATTATAAAATCAAACCTATCCTATCAGACATTAAAAACTGCTAAAAAACTATAATGAGTAATCTGGTTTAAATAGCTGCTAATTTATACTCTGTTTGCAAGAGGCGTTGGTATTTTCTTGCTGATTTGATCCAGAGTAAAGGCCAGAATCTGAACTTCTTTTAAACAGCTGCATCACACCAATGTTAACATAGCAATCGGCTTCCCTTGCCTTTCATGCAATCCCTGATGTCTACCACCCATTGTCAGCATGCTTTACTGCCACTGCCAGCAATCTTTTAAAACCGTTTAACCCTGTGAAGCGGCAGGAGGAAGAGACAGCAAGGAGAGAGGAGCAGGAGGGATGAAAGCTGCAGTGCTCAAATTAATTTTAAGACCACCTACCCAGTCATCAGACACAGGGGGTGCACAGGGACAGTCAATTTACTCTGCAAGGAGAGAAGTGGATAAATTGCTAAAAGGAGACTTGAAATCAGGACAGCAACGGTGCAGTGTTACACTCTGAGGAAGGGAAGGGGAATACTGAGGGCTGTAGTTCATCTTGTAGATTTGTACATTGTCTTCATACCTCATCTTTCATTCCTGGTTTCTCACTCAAGCTATTTTCACACAAGCACTCCAGATATCCAGGACAGACAAGTTTAGGACAGCCAACCCTCTAAATCTCCCTATGTTGCTTATTGACATATGGTCCCTCACAGCATTAAGTTTTCCCTGTCTGGCAGGCTGAGGCCATAGAAATCAGCAGAGTCTAACGACCGTTTTATGCCTTTAAATCAATGTTATGTGTGATTGGGCATATTCACAGTATTCATAAATGAGTGGACAAGAACAAAGGGCAGAAAAAAAGAGCAGTTTTACTGTGTACACAAATACTGTTCTGCTTGTGCACCCGTCACATGATATGTCATCATCCCTGGCCACTGGCTCACAAATATGAATAATTCCTGCTGCCTTCACAGGAACAATTCTGGGTATAAATGTAATGGTACAAATTTTTTCAGTTCGCAGTAACACTAGGGGCGCTAGCAGCTGACTTATATCTCAAAAATATGTCTTTTGGTAAAAATGTGATTTTCTCTTTGGCAGAGCATGGCGACCTTTACTAGTGCTACCATCACCAGTTTCTAGGTTTCCTTGCAGGTAAATGTCCTGCTTGTGCTGGATGTGGATGCGCATTGCACCCGTTATTATGCCACTTTACTCTGACAATGCCTACATATAGGGCTGTACAAATAATGGAATTTTAAATGACATCCACTCTCACAGATGCTGTACATCTCTAAACTGAAATACACACTAAAACTTTCAAAATAAAATCAGATTGAACTTCTGTTTAGGGCTATGGTAAAGGTTAAGGTAACTGTTAGGATACCAAAAGTTTAAAGCTGTAGTAAGCAATGTATTTCTAGTATCGTATGCCCACAAAAAAACACAACCCGTTTTGTTATTAAAGCCATCTAACAGAATAACACACTTCTGCAACGCCTCCTCATGCTGCAGGGTTACCAGCGGTGTTCGGTCCTGTGTAGAATTTGTTTGTGCTGAAACAAAGTGTTTTTTTGCCTGGAATTCGCCCATTGATTTCAGTGTAAAAGCGTAGCAAAATCATTCCACGAGAGCATTGCCACCGTCATTATTTGATTCATCGGACATGCACATTCACAATGAGGTATGTGAGAAGAGGGGCGAAGCTACGGAGTTCAAACACGGAGAAGAACAGGAAGGGACGGGGAGTAGAGTTAATTCTACACAGCTCTCATCTAATGTTACATACTCAAGCTTTAAGTTAAAAGCCTGACCTGCAAAAGCTTATTACAAAATGTTTAATAATGTACACAGTCTGCTTACAGGAAAAAGCTTGTCCTCCATGAAAAACATTCTAACACAGCAAGCATATCTTACGTAGCTCCATTAGCTGCATAAGCCAAGTAAAAAATTGAGCTACATAGCTAATGTAGCCAAAGCTAAGCTCACAAGGCAGTTATGTCAGCTATGTCTTCAGGTTATCTACCTGGCTAAATTAGCTTGCTAATTTACTTTTACTAAAGCTTGTGTCATGCGTCACATAAGCTAACCTAGTTATAGATAACCAAGCTATGTAGCTAACGTAGCTAAAGCTTAGCTCAAAAAAGCAGCTATGCAAGCTACATAGAGACAGTATATACATAGCTATGTTAGCTTTAGCTATGTTTGCAAAAGCTCACACTACTAATGCTAACTTAACTATATTGGCTTATGTAGCAATGTTAATTATGTAGCTATGATAGCTTTACCTAAAGTTAACAAAGCTTAATCAAGCCAGTGTTATATGAACTACTTCTAAAATGGGTCCATACACAATCCAATCCTGGATTAAATCTCTGACCTTTAGCTCTATTTTATTCATGAAATGTTTCTTTGTCCGTAAGCGTTTGCATTTTAGTTTTTTAATGAACTAAACTGCCAGACTTTGTTTACGACTAAAGTTGAATTTAAAAAAAAAACTAAAACAGGGAATATGATGAGCAGCAAGATATATGTTTTTAAACAAACCTTAAATCATTTCAGATAAACAATTTATTGTGATCGGTACCCATGATCTAAAATTGATCAGTATAATCAGTATTGTTGTGGCCAACATTGTGCTGATCTGCTACAATGATTTTTTATCTCAATCTTCTGGATTAAAATACTGCCAAAAGAGTGCTGTACTCGATTCAATGCGTTTGTTTACAAACTGGGGAGTAGAGTCTGTTATCTTTGGATGTCTGTAGTTTCTTTATCCTATAAAATATTGAGTCTGATTTGTTAATTTGTCTATTAATTGCAAAATTTGCAAAACAGTATCATACTACAAAGAGAATTAAGCAGTGAAGGTGAATCTTTGGCTTTTTCACTCCTTGAAAAAGAAAAAGGAAACACTGGATATATCCACTCCTGAGCCCTTGAATATTTTGGTTATTAGCACAAGTTCATGTGTCATGGCAGAGTGCCAAGTTAGAGCGAGAGTGCACAAATTTTCAGTCCAGTCTCAGCTATGCAACTGTGAATACAAACTTTGGCCTTGATCTATTATGTTCTGTGGTTGATATCCATGTAATAAATGGGTAAATCATGGTGTTTAAAGTGTAAGTGAAGCCCCAGCTCAGGGCTAACTGCGCCCACTTCAAGATTTTAAAAAATGTACATAAAGAGAGCAATTTGGTACTGAGAGGATGGAGGGGGAAAGGATGTTTCTGTTTTTTTTTTTGTTTTTTGTTTGTTTTTTTTGTTTGTTTTTTAAGGACAGGGTTTTCCAGATGAAGAGAAAGTTACAGTGGCTCCCCTTGCCAGAAAGTGATACAGAGTCCTGCAGCACTGCTGCCTTAGAGCGATCTTTTGAGGTGGAAAATTTTTCCACTCCAGAGTCCCCTGAAGCAGGCTGTGGAGTGGTGGCGGACCATGGCGGTCCTGAGCTCTACCTGTTTGGGCCACTGGCTCCAGCACAGGCGTTGCTAACGCCGGAGCCGAGGCAGTACAGATGCAGGCAGGAGAGGATGGGAGTGGTCTCTGAATGGTAAAGTCAGTTAGAGGCGGTAACATTCTACCTTTGGTATAGAGCTTGTGATGTAGACACCTACCATTAGTAGGTTTCTGCGTCACATAAGCCCCAGAAAAGATTTTTCAAAGCAGACATCTGTTTGAGCTAATTAAAAGCCATAAAATGCAGATTTTTATCAAGTTGGTGCAAATGTCAGAAATATCATCAGCATTAATGTGTTTTATCAGTCAGATACTTCAGTGTTCAGCTGAAAAAAAATGGGAAAGTGTTCACCACTTCTTTAGAGTGTGGTTTCAGTGCAAGGGAGAAAGAGAAGGAGAGAGAGGGAGCCACAGCTGCTACTCTGAGTAGTCAATCACTCATTTAAATTACTAAGATGTATGCCAAAAAAACAAAAAAAAAGCCTAAATGAAAAAACGGTTGAAAAAAATAAAAATAATGGAGTCATTGTGAAAACATATCTGACGCACAATTAGATCACCGCTGGGAAGCTAAAGGCATGTTTCATGTCTGCTGATAAGGCCTCAAGTGTTCTCAGTGCTACTGCAGGTTACAGTTGATTAAGTTTAGGGTCACAGTGAATGGGTCATAAGGGTTGATTTTATGTAACAGCAGGTATACAGTAGAAGAACGAGGTCAACAGGCAGAGGGAGGACTTAAATAACATTTTATGGTTGGCACGTATCTCAACATTGCATTCTATTATAGGACTGCATCTACCTTATAATTTCAATATGCAGGAACGGGAGTAATTTGCCCTTTTATCATGCCAATAGATCAGGTTCTTTAGAATTTCTTTGAGAGGTGAAAATGAGTATTTATTAATAAATTAAATTCATAAATATAATGCTAATGAGTTAGAAAATTTTAAACCCTCTCTTCAGCCTCACTATCAACTGTATAAAAACAATAGATACTGTAGTATGTCTACTTGTGGTCAATGACACAAGTCAATCTCTGCAGCATCCAAATTCCAAATTTTAGCTATCTGTGACAGGCCTTTCCTTCATTTTAGTTCTTTTTTTTTATATCCATACTTTTAATATTTATATATGACAACAATACATACAAGTCCAGACCTTGACAAATACAAACAGACGACATTAACACATTCACAACAACACCACATATAAGGGAGATCAGTGCAAGCTCATACTTGAATAAATATTCAACTGATTGTCAAAAGGTTCAAATTGTCCTATACAATCAATGTCCTATATAAATCAATATTGGTGATGATGATATGTACCCACACACCTGCTTTCAAATGGTTTCAGACCTAAACTTAGTGTCATTTAGTGTCTGTTATTTGCTCCATACCTAGAAGATTAAGAAACTCAAATATCCATGTTTCTATACAGAAGCATTTTGGTTTGTGAATTTTCCAGTTTGACAAAATCATTCTTCTGGCAGCCAAGAAGGCTAAACCAACTGTCTTCCTTTCTTGTCTTGTTTTTAATTGTACAACCCTGTGACCCAACAGACAAACAGATGGACATGGAGCAATATTTACACTAGCGATTACTGAAATTAACTTACAGACTTCTGTCCAAAATAACTTGACTGCAGGGCAGAGCCATAACATATGAATCAAATTTCCCACTTGTCCACATTCATGCCAACAAAGATTTGAAGCACTTGGGTCTATTCTTTTAAGTCTAGAGGGAGTAATATAAGCTCTGTGAAGAATTTTCAGCTGTATTATTCTACCTTTGACTGATTTTGAGGTTGTTTTAATGTCACGCCACATGTTTTCCCACCCTGCAGAAGTAAATTTGACCCCTAAATCAAGTTCCCATTGTGACTCTGTCTTTGAGCTTAGGTTTAAGGAGGAATGAAGCAGCAACTTATTTAAACCTGAGACTGATCCTCTGATGATAAAAATCTGATTTTTTTTGTCAATGTCATAATTATAATCAAAATATTCTTTTGGAAATTTGGAAACAATTGACTTTAACTGGGGATACTGTAAAAAACTATTTGTATTCAAGTTATGTCTTCTTTAAGTTCCTCAAAGGACAGAATCTCTCTGTTCTCTACAATTTGAGAAATTTCTGTGATATTGTGATGGCACCATACCATATTGACCAGTGGACTCCCCACAGCTTTAAAAGCATTGTTATACCATATCAGGGAGGATGGAAGAGCTGAACTTGTAACGTCCATTCTTTTATGAATTTTTCTGCTTATGTCACATGAGAAGTTAATAACATAGTTGTCCAACTTTTTAGGTGGAGTAGGGGTGTACCAAAGTGAAGATAAAAACACAAATTTGTTCTTCTCCTTTACAAGATGTTCTTCCAGCCAGTCCCAACCTTCTTTGTCTCTACTCTTTTTATAGCCCCAAATAAGTGAAAACCTGGCATTAAATGCAAGATAATACAAATAAACATCAGGGATTCCAAGACCTCCTTTGTCTCTTGGTAGAGATAATTTTTTTCCGATTAATTCTAGGCTTCTTGTTGTTCCATAGAAAAAATGAGAACATTCTGTTGTCATTATCAAACCAAGATTTCTGAATAAACAAAGGAATAGAGGACACTAAAAAATTCAATCTTAGAAGGACATTCATCTTTGGCTCTTCTGCCCTACCCCATATAGACAGAAGCAGAGCAGACCATCTTTTAAGGTCTTCCTTTATGTTATTCAACATTCTACCCTTTATATAGAGTTTGTGACATACAAACCTACTGATAGTAGGTTTCTGTGTCACATAAGCCCCACCTATCCAGAAAAGATTTTTCCAAGCAGATGTCCATTTGAGCTAATTAACAGTCGTAAAATGCAGATTTGTATCAGTTTGGTGCAAATGTCAGAAATCACACCAGCACTGATGTGTTTTATCAGTCAGATACTTCAGTGTTCAGCAGAAAAAAAAAATGTGAATGTGTTCACCACTTCTTTAGAGTGTGGTTTTAGTGCAAGGGAGAAAAAGAAGGAGAGAGAGGGAGCCACAGCTGCTACTCTGAGTAGTCAATAACTAAGATGACTAAGAGGTATGCAAAAAAAAAAGAAAAAAAAAAAAAAAAATATATATATATATATATATATATATATATATATATATATATATATATATATATATATATATCACTGTTAAAAAATAAATAAATAAATACAAATAATGGAGTCATTGTCAAAACATATCGGATACACAATTAGATCACCACTAGGAAGCTAAAGGCATGTTTCATGTCTACTGATAAGGCCTCAAGTGTTCTCAGAGCTACTGCAGGTTACAGTTGATTAAGTTGATTAAGTTTAGGGTCACAGTGAATGGGTCATAAGGGTTGATTTTATGTAACAGCAGGTATACCGTAGAAGAAAGAGGTCAACAGGCAGAGGGAGGACTTAAATAACATTTTATGGTTGGCACGTATCTCAACATTGCATTCTATTACAGGACTGCATCTACCTTATAATTTCAATATGCAGGAACGGGAGTAATTTGCCCTTTTATCATGCCAATAGATCAGGTTCTTTAGAATTTCTTTGAGAGGTGAAAATGAGTATTTATTAATAAATTAAATTCATAAATATAATGCTAATGAGTTAGAAAATTTTAAACCCTCTCTTCAGCCTCACTATCAACTGTATAAAAACAATAGGTACTGTAGTATGTCTACTTGTGGTCAATGACACAAGTCAATCTCTGCAGCATCCAAATTCCAAATTTTAGCTATCTGTGACAGGCCTTTCCTTCATTTTAGTTCTTTTTTATGTTGCACAAATGTTTCAGTTTTTTTACCCACAGATAGACTAATGATGTTGACTTAACATTAACCCATCCTGTTATTAATGCTGTGGAGTTCAATTTAAAGTGGACTGATACTTTCTGGACATACAAGAGTTTTATTTTAATCCATCTTACTCTGCAGCTCCTGTACTAATTGGCTAAGTTTTGCGATCTTTGTCTTTCAAGAAACCCTGAGAGATCTAACACAATCTGAAATTTAGAATCTGACCTTTTCTGCATGCACAGGATCAGTTAATTGGGGCTAAATTGGGTCAAATAAGAGATTTTCTTCAGTCTAGGTATTAAACATCTGACTGTGTGTGGAATACACTTTAATTGCTATCATCAACCATGACAAACACATGCCTTAGTATAAGGGGTGTTTTTTATATCTGGATCTTTTTTAATAGATTTAATCTGTTTGATACATAACTTTATTGTTAAAATAATAAGTGTGGATTGTGAAAAATTGGTTTACAAAGTTGTTAATCATGTAAGAACACTGGCTTTGGCCTTTTCACATGGGGACCTTGCGTGACTCAGCAGTGAATAATTGAGCCAATCGATCCAATTTAGAGCCAGACAGATCTTATAATTTGTCTCTAAATTACACTGATGTCAAGGGCTAGTGTCATGTTTATTTAATTATGTATTACTGACATACTTGAGACCCCCAAAATATGCCTCCAATAAGGAAACACCAAATGCTGCAGTTTCTAAATTGGCCACTGGAGGCTAACACCAACACATAACACCTGAGCTGACTTGGCAGACTTGAGCATAGGCGCCTTTTAGAGAATTTTCAGTATATTTGGGACATTGACATTTGGCTTTCTGTGCCATTAACTTCACATAAGCCAGTAGTTAGGTAGGATGTGGCAAAAGGACAGAGTTTGGTTACTCTTTTGTATCTCTGCTCTGTCCTTTGTCATAGCCTACTCGCATGGCCGTTTAATTCACCGGTCAGCAAATACAAGTTATTAAGTCCCTTTAGCATAACATTAACATCTACAGTTGAAGCCAGAAGTTTACATACACTATATAAAAAGGCACATAAACTTTTTTTCTCACTGTCTAACATTAAATCAGATTAAACTTTTCCCGTTTTTGGTCAATTAGGATTACCAAAATTATTTCTATTTGCTAAATGCCAGAATAATGAGAAAATGATTTTTTTAGACAATTTTTTATTATTTTCTTGAGAGTCAGAAGTTTACATACACTAAGATTACTATGCCTTTAAACAATTTGGGAAAGCCCAGATGATGATGTCATGTCTTTGGAAGCCTCTGATAGGTTTATTGACAACATCTGAGTTAATTAGAGGCACACCTGTGGATGTATTTTAAGGCACACCTGAAACACACTGCTTCTTTGGGTAACATCATGGGAAAATCAAAAGAAATCAGCCCAGATATCAGGAAGAGAAATGTGGACTTGCAAAAGTCTGGTTCATCCTTGGGTGCAATTTCCAGATGCCTGAAGGTGCCACGTTCATCTGTTCAAACAATTATACGCAGGTATAAACACCTTGGGAATGTCCAGCCATCATACCGCTCAGGAAGGAGACGGGTTCTGTGTCCCAGAGATGAACGTGCTTTGGTCCGAAAAGTGCATCTCAACCCATGAACAAAAGCAAAAGACCTTGTGAAGATGCTGGCTGAAGCTGGTAAGAGTGTGTCATTATCAACAGTCAAATGAGTCCTGTACCGACATGGGCTGAAAGGCCACTCTCCCAGGAAGAAGCCATTACTCCAAAAGAGACATTAAAAAGCCAGATTACAGTTTGCAAATGCACACGGGGACAAAGACCTTAATTTTTGGAGACATGTTCTGCGGTCTGACAAAACTAAAATTTAACTTTTTGGCCATAATGACCATCGTTACATTTGGAGAAAAAAGGGGGAAGCTTGCAAGCCTGAGAACACCATCCCAACTGTGAAACATGGGGGTGGCAGCATCATGTTGTGGGGTTGTTTTGCTGCAGGAGGGACTGGTGCACTTCACAAAATAGATGGCATCATGAGGAAAGAACATTATGTGGAAATACTGAAGCAACATTGCAAGACATCAGTCAGGAAGTTCAAGCTTGGGCGCAAATGGGTTTTCCAAGTAGACAATGACCCTAAGCATACTGCCAAAGTGGCTTAAGGATAACTAAGTCAGTGTTTTGGAGTGGCCATCACAAAGCCCTGATCTCAATCCCACTGAAAATTTATGGGCAGAGCTGAAAAGGCATGTGCGAGCAAGGCGGCCTAAAAACTTGGCTCAGTTACACCAGTTCTGCCAGGAGGAAGGGGCCAAAATTCCTGCAAACTATTGTGAGAAGCTTGTGGAAGCATATCCAAAACGTTTGACCCAAGTCATACAGTTTAAAGGCAATGCTACCAAATACTAATGAAATGTATGTAAACTTCTGACTCTCAAGCAAATAATAAAAAAAATGTCTAAAAAATGATCTCTCTCATTATTCTGGCATTTAGCAAATAGAAATAATTTTGGTAACCCTAACTGACCAAAAACAGGAAAAGTTACATCTAATTTAATGTTAGACGGTGAGAAAAAAAAAGTTTATGTGCCTTTTTATATAGTGTATGTAAACTTCTGGTTTCAACTGTACATAAAAATGGTAGTGTCTGTTACAGACAGATAGAGAACAGAAAAGAGAGAAGGCAATGTCTTCTGGGTTACACCAGCTGTTCGTATGTTCAAACTTAGCCTGGTTTGAACGGCCGTATGATGGAGTTTACACCCTACTAACATTTAAGGTGTTGCACCAGCTGAGATAGTTTCAATGTAAGCTTAAATTATAACTTAAAACTTACACCTACCTCCTACTAGGTGTAAAGTTCTCTGTAAAATATGGCTGTCAACGTGATAGTTCTGAGAGACATGATAACAGAGGATGATGAGGAGCAGAATTTGGTGTCAGCAGTTTGTTCTCCAAAATTAATAACGCTGTTGTTTTCCATTAGAGGAGATAATTTCCACCGACCGCTGTTAAATTATTTTGTGTTATTAGTGATTTCACCAGTCAATGTCAGTGTTGTTATTTTATACTGGCGCTAAGTCTAGGCTAAAGGCTTTAATAATCACCTAGGCAAAATTCTTTGTCATATTTTTTTTAATCCAGAAAAGTGAAGTCAAACCAGTGTGAGACACAGTGACAACTTTTACTGTCTTTATATCATCTCAGATCAGGAAGGGCTATGTCCTTGATATTGAAGAAATACAATACTTACAATAGTTGGCGCGTCGTGTTAACTAGCTGTCAATGAGTAATAGGTAGTTAGCTAGCTAGCAGAAAAGCTAACAACTGCAGCTTCCAATAGGCCATAACACTGTTAAAGCTAGCTATTCTCTACCCTTTTGTACTTGTCTTTTATTGGCTCGATGAAGGCACACTATTATAGAGGCTATGAACAGTTATTAATAAAACTTGTCAAAGAAACTGATTATCCTTCGCTATCACATAAAAGCTCTATGAGAATTAACAAAACAACTTACATATCCCACAGCAACACTTCTTGATCTTGTTTTTCTGTACTGCATCAATAATGAATACTTTTAAATATCCTCTTTAAAATAATTTATGGCTCTAGGCAAAGCATTCATTAAAAATTAAGAAATATATTCTGCATTATGCAACACTTAGTTAAGATTATTTTGTTGTAAGGCCCTCTAATAGTGATTTATTATAAATATATCTTCATCCCATATGTGTAAACAATCACTGCTGAGGTATGAGAGGTATGACACATTATGACAGCCATTTTATCACTCTCCCTTATGATCCATCATACCTGAAGATGCCACAAAAGATGAGTAAGGACCCATTTAGTATGTGGTCATACCTCTAATGTAAGGGACATGTCAACAGAGAAGGAAAACAGAGACTAAACGAACAAGACCATTTGTGGTTTGGTCATTTGTCTTTGTATTTATGGTTTCCACGTATCACCACACACGAATGGACACACAACACCCACTAAACCACCCACAGATAGAGCACAAGGGGGATCATTAGTCAAAGCTATAGGGGGAGCTGAGGGGGTGTGGGGTTTCCATTAAGCATCATGGCAGGTTGCTCCTCTGTATTAGTACAGGACTGATGCTGGGATAAACAGAGAAGACTTCCCTTCTCTGTCCCTCTGAGCGAAATCTATATTTCAACTGGACTGTCAGGGAGTCCAGAGCTGACGGCACTACTGGAAGCAAACCAGTCAGTGACAGTGTGGAGTTTGCCAGTGCTGCTGCTGTAATGATGGATGTGTGGAGTTACTACAGTTAAATAAAATTGGTTAGAATTTGGAGAGGAAGAGAGCACAGTTGTAGTAGACAAGAAACAGTGACATATACTGTAAGTCATGTTAACAATTGATCAGTCTGACAGGGTGAAGTCAGATCAGCTCCAGGTAGTTTAGGTTTCTAGGTTACTGTAACTCTCAACAAGCCTCATTGACAAAATGTTGCCATGTGTGTTATTCTAAAGCTGTCGGTAATATTTGGTGTACAGCAGCTACACATGGTAATACAGTAAAAATATTTAAAGAAAATAAATATTTTAAAATGCCATTGGGAAATATGGTAAGATACACATGGTACTATTGTTGTAATGTGGGATAAAATTATTTTATTTTTAGTGCCAGATAGTGATGTGTTTTTGGAATGAATAATATTGGATTTTTGCTGATATCCAATATGCAGATATTCCCAAACTCAATTTATATACCATATAGGTTCAAGGATCAAGGTTGTCCTTTTTCATCCCTGTAGAAGGCAATTTGCTTTGCAGACAGCAGTTAAATAATTCATCAAACACAGCTATCTATCAGGTCAACAAATAAAAAGAACTATAAATAATAACAAAGCAATAAGGAATAAAAATGAGTGATGCACGATAAGTATTTTTTTGAAGCGATACTAATAGCCAATAATTTCCTTCTCCTGATGGCCGATAACCGTTAAGAACCAATTTTTTTTTAATTGTTATTGGTTTTAAAGTTTATTTGATGTATTTATGCACACCTGGGAGTAAAAAGGGGTTCATATTTAGTGAGCAAAGATATTTATAACCAATTCTTACTGACATCACTCCTGTTTACATCAGAAAACAAAGAACAATTCTGACTTTACAGCTGTTATTATTTTAGTTAAACATTTGTGTACCAAACAAAGTACAACATACACAAATAAATGACATGTTTTTCCTCTTTTCCCTTGAAATGAATTAAAGCATCTTGACAAGTTGTCAATTCTGACATCTCAATTAACTAAGGAAGAATTCAGCTGACTTCTGTCAAATCAGACATAAAACCAAATGATAACAGGCTGTCATGCTTAACAAATGGAGATGTTTGGGGGGTTGTTTTTTGCTGCATAAGTAAGAAATAAAGAGAGCTGAAGTTTAACATAAAGATTAAAAATATGCACTGACATAAGTCATATCAGAAATAGTTTGAATAAGTACACTGTGGTCTGTGGCTAAACTTCTGTTCCTAACGTGGATCAGACTGAATAAAACCACATCATCAGAGCAGACAGGGATACGTCTATGAAAGCAGTGGTGGATCAGGAGACTGTGAGATTTTGTAAATATTAGCATTACCTTTTGGCTCTGGCAAACTTTCTGCAGTTTCCAATGCCTGCTGAATCAGCACTCTGCCTGGTATTAACCTTTAGCTCAGTCCTAATGCCCGCGGCTAAGGCTAGTGGCTACTGCTGCTTCGTTTTAACATTGTTAGGATGGTGACTTTTAAGGGACTTATAAGATCCATTGTGTTAAAACTCAAGGACTGTTTTCCACTCTTCAGGATCTTTGCGGGGCAAATTTTGCAAACACTGTGTTATTACCTTGCCTGTACCACCATGTTGTTAACCTCTATTAGCCTCTTAACACTGAGGCTGCTTCCTCTTCATCTCTGCTGCTTAACAGCGGGTCATGTACCGCGGCGCCACCTACTGTTTCGGAATGTGTAGTCTCGGGACAAAGAAAACAAATGCCAGTTAATTTTTATTATATGCAATATCGGTCGATAATTTATCTGTACCGATAATTATAGTGCATCCCTAATACAATACAATAAAACCATAAAAGAAGGTCATAATAACTCCTTGAATCCAAAGCCAATGGCAGCTGGAATAAAATAGTTTTAAGTATGGGGCCAGATGGAAGCAACTTGAATTCTGAGAACAGAGGATGGCTGTGATCAGCCAGGACTGACTGGGGCTTTGTAAGAGTCCTCACTTTGTACAAGTTATCACATCATTCAACACTGAACCAACAGTTTTACACAAACTTTGACCATACCCAGCAGTCTGCCTGGAATTTTTAAAGTTGTTTTTAATGTTGGGACCCCAGTGTTTCCCATTAATTACCTTGACCATGACGTTCTGCCATAGTCTAATTCGCCCCACCAACTTCACATTTTAATGCTCAGCAGTAAACCCGCATGTGCACTTAAGCCGTGCTGCATGCACAGACTGTGGTCCAGATGAACACTCTACACCATGGGTCTTCAACTACATTTGTACAAGGGCCAGTGTTTACTTAAAAGACACTGAAGGGAGCATTTTCCAGAAACCAACTTTAACTAAATATTTTGGCCCAATTAACATCCAACTGTTTAGTTCTTTTTTGTCCTTCAAACATGTTAGTTATTTTGCCTTTAGCAGCGAGATCAGTGCCAATCCTCTGAACTGCAGCTGCCAGTAGAGGCGACTGTGACATTTTGGCTATATATTTCTGAGGCTAGCATGTTGCCATTGCAGGGTTTGATGCAAAAATGCTGTGTTGTGATTGGTGGAGAAACAGTCAACAAACCAGTCTATTGTTGTGGTTCTCTGGCAGAAAAAAATTGAACTCCCAAAGTGCCTAAAGTGGGAAGTTGACATGGAAAACAGCCGCTTTAATCAAGAACTGATTCATGAGTATGTCTTTATCACGCATCATATTTACTAATAATGACTGAGGGGAGATTTCTGTTAAATGGATCACACATTAAGGCAACATTTAAAGCCTACTGAGATTTTTTGAAATACCTTACCCCAAATACAACATATTTTTCCTCTGCACATTTTATGATTTTAAAAATCTTCTGGGGGCCGCATGGGAAGCTGTGGTGGGCCTGATGTGGCCCCCGGGCGGCCAGTTAATGATCACTGCTCTACACTGTGTTACTGAGCCTCGGACACTCAAGCTACTGGAGACGAAGCCTGGAAACATGTCAAGTGAAACATTTTTTCCTCTCCACCTTAAATCCAAGTAGGATCTGTTTATCTGTATGGGTTTGTGCATTCACGCTGTGTCTCTCTCACGCACATGCAGATAGCGTAGCGTGCTAACTTCATGCCTAATTTAATATGGCCAGTGTGTGATTGAGATGACTAAGCCTCAGCCATACATATTACTTTACAGGAAATAATAGCAATATTTGAAGCTGATATAAAAAATGTAAAAAAAAATGTAAAAAATGTGCACCTACCTATAAAGCGGAGAGGGGAGAGGAAGTCAGTAGAGAGATTTTCAGTTCCAGTTCACTCATTTTATTAATTTGTTGGATAATTCACAAATCCTTCAAGAGTTACAGAGAACACAGCTGCTGTAAATGCCTCCACTATTATTGTTGATATTTTTTTACACTTGGGATGGCTACGAGCACTTGAGTACTCTCAGTGGCTATCATTACTCGAGCAATGTTTCATTACTAACACATTACTTTTTCTACATTTTCTCCGTGGTTCCACCTTTAAGTCCAGGAACAAATGCTCAACCTGAAATGTGTGATTCAAGCCATAGGTAACAGTGACCAACATAAAAAGACCTAGGACACATTAACCATACTGCTGCATATGTGACCCTAATTATCTTTTAAAGCACATTTTGCTCATTTCAAATATTACTCAATTTCTATAAATGATATAATTTCTAATCAACAAAGTATCATTTAAGTGAAAGTAAATACTAAAATATGATATATCTATTGAGATTGAAATAAAGATAAAGTGTTAAGTTGCTTCTTTCCACTTGGGGATCTCAGGTTCTAGTTGGTCTCACCATCACTCATGTAGTCAGCATCTAATCCCATAAACACCTTAAAGTACCCAATAAAATCTCTAAATCCTTAATTAACAACAGTCATAGAAACATGGAGGACAAATTTAGACTCTTTCCTTATCCCATGCTTGTGGAGGTCGAGGTGTTTCATTTAAACCAACATGTCCAGTACTACATATTTCTAATGGGATAATCAGCTTAACATTGCTCAGGGGGACACTGAGGCAAGAGCTGTGGAAAAGGTTAAGTGTGTTTGTTTATGTAGTCCTCTCAACAGTGCCATCAGCCGTGCACGTAGCTTTCTTGTTCTTGAATGCTTATGCTGTGTAAAGCTGTTATGATGATAACCTTTACATTATCAGAACCTACCCAATAGCTGTGGTAACATGTGCAACATTCCTTCACTCTGCCTCAACTTCACTGTTTACATTGGTGATAAACTACCTGATCTAATTATATTGTGTGGACACATGCATCAATCAGAATGAAAACATTTCAACATGGACAGAGCTGTCTCACCAGTTAAATCGGCCTTAAACAGCAGCAGAGGAAGTTGTTCTTTTGACTTAACAAAAATGAAAAATGTGCTCTTACCTGTTAGAACTGTACGCATATTAATGCTCGTGCAGAGTATGACAAGTGAAGAACGTGAAACTTTTAATGGCCGTTTATTATCAAAGTTGTTCTCTGAAGTGTGACATCCCGTGTGATATCACCTAACCCTTCTCTTCCATCTCTAACTTTGGATGTCTGAATTTTTTGGATCTCAAAATGAGCTTACATCATGTACTAAATGTTTTTTCTAGTTTTCTCCCTAAATAACCTGGAAGCTCTGTTGTACAAACTTGTCCTGCAGTCAGTAAAAAGGAGGATAACCAGGTGTGCTTTGACCTTCAGACAAATACAGTGAAAGAGAGAGGCAGACATGTGCAGTAACAACAGTTTTTCCACAACCAGGAACACGATCAGAATAATGGTCAGCATAAACCACAAATCACTGCAATTGACTGGGGACCAATGACAATGACAGCTGAGACAAGCTCCAGCCCCCCGCAACCCTAAATGGTATAAGCAGTGTAAATAATGGATGGATGGATAAACCACAAATCTTACTCAGAATGAAATTTCTTTCTGATCAGCATCAGAATTTTTGGATTACATTAAGGGGATGTGAGGGATAGATGAAGGCAGTTAATGTTGTGTAGCTGGAATTATGCAGACCTGGTAAAATTGTTGATGTGTGATTGAAAAGAAAGCGTCATGTCAAGAATAACATCCATATTCTTGACCTGAGGGTAAGGAGAAACTGAGGAACAATCAATTGTGAGGCATAACTGTCAGATTTGGCTACGGTGGATTTAGTGCCAATAAGTAGAACTTCAGTTTTATCACTGTTGAGTTTGAGGAAGATGTGTGTGAACCAGGATTTGATTCCCTGTAAATATTTAGAGAGGGAGGAGGGTGGGAGAGTGGAGCTAGGTTTGGTGGATAGATTGAGCTGGCTGTCATCCATGTAGCAGTGGAAGTTAAGGTTGTATTAACTGAAAATATGAACAAGGGGCTCTATGTTGAGCAGAGCAAGGTTTTCAAAATCTTAAATATGTTGAAACTTTTTGATACCACATGTTTCAAAACAAAAATATGTTATTATAGCAACAAATTAAAGTAGAAGTAGCATCTATAGATTTTGATATCTTATAAAAATTAAATAGGCAGCAATCTGCAGATGCAGACAAACAAAAAAAGCAATGCTATGGTGCACATTATCCTAAGAAGAAAACAATGAATATAGATTTATTTTTTCTCCATAAGTCTTTTGTATACTGCTCACATCCTAAACTTCTGTGTATAAGAAATGCAGGTGGACAGCCAGAGATTGTGCATCAGCTGATAAATGCAGACTTAATAGTTGCCCTTGAATAAACTCCCCTGACACACTAAGAGTATTTGATTAATGCATCCAGAAGTCACAGTGAAGCATTGATTGTAATCCACTGTGTGAAAAATAAGTTTTCCTCCCTGTGTGCTTCGAAACTGTTCTATCTAATGGCTGCTGGCTGTGATAAAGCAAACATCACACAACTAGATTTTTGGCTGACTTTCAAAACTGTACATAGCTGCTGCAGTATAAACAGAGAAAAACTACACTAAAGCACAGAGGAAGTTTCCAAACAGATAAACCTTTAGAGTATATCCTGTATAAATGACCTTTGGGGTGGGGGGTGGGGGGTTTAAAGGTAAAAATTTGGACATTTTGTAAATCAGTTAGTGTTCTCAGTTCTGTGCTAATATCCAGTTTGTTTATGAGTCATAAACAGACCCAAACATGTTTCATAAATGTTGTTTCACTTAAACCCCTTTAGTCTTGCTACTACATGAGGGAAGAAGACAGCCCTGCCCACTTAGGAGCATCGTGTCACTGCAACAGCAAAACCAAGTATACAGACTACACAAAATGTTTTTCTTGTTGACTATTAACAAATTTGTAAAATCTAAGTAAATGTTGAGCTGCATATCTGCATAGAGAGATCCACAAACAGCTTAGTCAGCTCAAACATCAGAACAAAGTTGGGGGGATGCTGGGGGCCAAAGGAGATATGGCAAAAGAGAGGTTTTCTATTGGTCTTGGAAAAAGGTGCTTAAGTAAGACATCTACCAGTCCTGCACATAGATCACAGTTTTACTGATTTTACAAAATATCACACACATTTCAAAAGTCTGAATGTATCATATTGAAAAATAAAAATAAAAAAAAAATATGGAATCAAGTCGTGCTTTTCCACTTTGTTCATTCATCCTGTTGAATGAGGGGGCAGAGTGTTTCGGCCTTTTTCTCACACTACTTTGATGTAGTCAGATGAAGCCTATTCTAGCTATCAGCCACCCTCAGATTAATTTGTGCCGTTTAAGTAGTGAAAAAAGATTTTTTTAAGGATTTATTTTGGATCAAGGAGAAGCATATTTCATGCAACTACAGCTGAATCTAAAAGAGTCTTTATTGGTAGTATTACACTTGTCACAATACTGAACTATATCATCGGAAATCAGATTAAAAAAAAAAATACATACATACATGTATTATTATATAAAAAACATCAAATTAAAAAATGCATACAGCAATTAGATCATGATGATCAATAATGATTGTGTGAATCTAAAGGTAACTCTGACATATTTAAGCTTAAAGAAACTCACTGCTTTCTTAGGGGTAATGTATTCTTTCATAGCTCAATATGTATTGTAGAGAGAAAAAGATAATGCAATGACAATTTTTCCATTTTCTCTGTTAGTCACCTAGGTCTTTGCATTTAAGTAAATCTCACTTTTAGGATTATATTTACCAGATGTTTGATCTTATTTGCTCAAGTTCTGAAACCTCATTAATATGCACTTAGTATCATTTGGTCTCAAGTTTTGAACTCAGCAAAAGATTACATCTGATAACCGCAACGCAGCTTTCCAAATTTAGTGACACCATCACATAATCCCCAGATTCTGTTAACAGGTTTTGCTTTTCTGCTTAATTGTGCTTTTTGGGTGTCTTTAGGCAAATATAAGAAAAGTTTTTCAAAGAAAGTGAGCCACAGCAAACAAAGATAACCTGTATGCATGGACAATGAGAACTCTGACCCATTAAAAAAGCCAGAGATCAGTGCCATTAAAGTATCATTAAAGGGAGAGGCAAATCTTTTTTCTTTGGAGGAAACAGCAGCCCTGTGGGGCTGCATAACAAAACACTGATATGTGCCAGCTCTCACAACTTTGGCAAAAAGCCTTGTAGAGTGGACCAGGCCCTGCTGTCTGACTTTTTATCAGGCTCACAAGGCTAGCATCAATCATCACTAACAGGTAGCACGTCACACCTAGCGGGGAAAAAAAAGGATTAATGACAGATAAGACAAGACATACTTTAAAAGAAGACAGAATTTAAAAACAAGTAAGAGTAAATGAGAGGTAAAGAAAAGGGTAAGATATAAATAATGCAGGTAGTTTATTCACATGTAATTGGATCATGGGCAGATGAGAATCCAGGACATGATTTTCATCTACAAATCAATAACTCAAACTCATGCATGGAAGATGTACAAGTTGATTCTTGCACTTCATGCAGTCCAAAACATTCGCATGAATTTATTCATGCAGTCCGAGTCGACAGCAAGCTGTAAATAAACATTTGGCTCATACAAGTGGTGGAGGAATATTGTCCGAGGAATAGATTGCTGTCGGAGACTCCTCAGCTGTCTTCTTGTTTTAATTCCCAGACAAATGAGACATACGCAAGTTTCGACAGATTGTCCGTCATTTGCTGTTTGATAGCTTTTAGTGCGTGTGGCTCTGTGTCCTCTTCGTGTGTTGTTTCTTGATATTGTGGGAGAATGTTGTCCCTTCACAATAAAGTGTTGGAGAAACAAATGTGCTGCGTTTGAAAAAATGTCATCTGACTAATTGACCGCTTGTATCCAAGAAAAATCACCTCGAACAAGACAAGTCAGTTTCAACATGGCATGGGTGATCAGTCACTTATCTTTATGGGTTGTTATCTGTCCCAGAATGTAATAAATACCTCTTACAAATGCTTGGATAACATTACTTTACTTGAACTATGTGAAGAATGTGTGAATCAATGTTCCTGGTCCTGCAGTGCTTCCGTGTTCCTTTTTACATATTGACTTTTGTCATTACCTCACTTGAGCGATGTTAAATGGAAGCAAACGGTGCAGTGAAATGTATAAGAATGATGGCCCCCTGCAGGCCATGAATAACTTAGAGACCTTCACAGTCAGTGAATCTATCTAAAGGCTCCTCCAGCATATACATAGAGGAAATGGAACTGCTAGCGTGCACACATATTCCACATTTATAGCATGCACATACACACAGAAATGTGTTTATGGCTGTTTTGTTCGTCCAGTTCTTGCAAATTGATTCCAGTATGTTTAGACCTCGGCTCCAGCTCCAACCCTTCCTCCCTCACGGATTGTCTGCCACCATGTTGGCCGCTGCTCTCTGACATGTGGGCTGCAGATGGCTTTATTGTGTGACACTGCCAGAACCAAGGTAAGTGTTCCCTGTGCAAAACAATTGTCAGGATTTGCCACGACACTTTGATTCTAATGAGTTCATTCAGTAAAACTGAATACATACACAACAGGCCTTTCAGTATGAGCGTGAAGCTCTCAGTCATGATATGTTATCATTATGATATGCTCTAACAAAGGCCAAAGAATACAAAAATTATAGACTAAATAGAGAATTTCATGTCAGAAAAATGCTGTACCTACAGTGGATCACATCTTGTAAAACACACTGACCACACGGGTCATTTACCTGTCATGCACAGTGTATTTTTCTAATGCTCTCTCACTCTCAATCACCATTACAGAGCCTAAACTGTGATATAATTGCCCACCATATGGGCAGATGGTCCCTTAACTGCATGTTTATCATGTCATTCTGCACACTCAGCGATCTTTTAATTTGTGAAACCTCTGTCGCTGTGACCTACATTATGAGGGTTTAAGCAATCATGATTAGCAAATTCCCATTATAGCAATAATGGCTGCATTTTTTTAAAAAACCATAAATAATCTAATAAATAGGAATGCAATTTTACCAGTGCTATTCTGAGTAACACAATGTCATTTAGTCTTCAAATTCAATCCTAATTCCCCCAAGTACACCTTTATCTCATTCAGGTCAGGCTCAATGAATTGCATGAATAACAATAGTATCACAAGAGAGAAAATCATTTTGGCATTGAATATGGAAGGATATCATTTAAACATTACCACTTTGAACAACCTTCACAACAGGGATTTAAAAGGCCCATCAAAATAAAATTTTTCTATCTTGCATTCTGTTTAAAAATGCGCTTCCCGAATGAATCTGTTGAATCAGATAATTCTACATCCCCAATTCTAAAAAAGTTGGGACACTGTGTAAAATGCAAATGAAAACAGAATGAAATGAATTTATAAAGCAATATTTTATTTACAATAGAACATAAACACAAATCAGATGTTGAAAGTGAGAAATTTTACCATTTCATAAAAGTTTTAGCTCATTTTGAATTTGACGGCGCAAACATTTTTCAAAAAAGCAGGGACAGGGCCATGTTTACCATTGTGTAGCATCCCTTTTGACAACAGTCTGTAAACATCTGGGAAGTAAGGAGACCAGTTGCATTTGGGAGAGAAATGTTGTCCCATTCTTGTCTGATGTATGATTTTACCTGCTCAACGGTCCTGAGCCTCCTTTGCCCCATTTTTGTCTTATGATGCGCCAAATGTGTTCTGTTGGTGAAAGGTCTGGACTGCTGGCAGGCCAGTTCAGTCCGAGACTCTTCTGCTGTGAAGCCACGCTGTTGTGATAGATGTGTATTTGGTTTAGCACTGTCTTCCTCAAATATTCAAGGCCTTCCCTGAAAAATACATTGTCTGGATGGGCGCATTTGGTTCTTTAAAACCTCTATACTTTTCAGCATTGACAGTGTCTCTTCAGATGCAAGCTACCATGCAAGAGGTACTAATACAACCCCATACCATCAGAGATGCAGGCTTCAAGGTGCGTAGTCCCTCTTCTCTCTAGGCTGCTTTTCTGGATTGTGTTCAAATATGGCTTCTTCAGCTTTAACTTGCATTTGTAAATCGCACAGCGAACTGTGTTGATGGACAATGATTCCTGGAAGTGTATCTAAGCCCATGCAGTGATTTCCAGTGCAGAATCATGCTTGTCTTTAATGCAGGGCCGTCTGAGGGCCTGAATATTACAGGCATCCAATATCTACCTTCTGCCTTGTCCCTTGCACACAGAGATCCTCTAGATTTTATGAATCTTTGATGATATTATGGAGTATAAATGGTGGCATATTCAAAGTCTTGCTAATTTCACAGTGAATAATATTTTTCAGTATTCCACTGATTTTTGGACCTCTGACCAAATGTACTTCTGAGAGACTCTGCCTCTCTATAATGCTCCCTTTATACCCAGCTATGTTAGAGACCAGTTACCACTTAACCCAATAATTTACAAAATGCTTCCCCAGCTGTCATCATTAGTACCACTTGTCCCTACTTTTTTTGAAAGATGTTTTGCTGCCATTAAATTCAAAATAAGCTAATATTTTTCATTAAATTGTAAAATGCCTCAGTTTCAACATCTGATGCTTTTATGTTATATTGTGAATAAGATGTGCTTACGAGATTTGTAAATCACTGCATTCTGTTTTCAATCAACATTTTACAGTGCGTCCCAACTTTTCTGGAATTGGGGTTGTAGATTTAGGTTCTGCAAAGGAGTAAGTATGAAAAAACTGATCAAGCTACATAATCAGGTGCCAGTAGTGGTAACATAAATTATCCTAAAGTGTAGCAATAAGACAGATTTACTGCCAGAGTTCTGACAGACACGTTCTGTACTTTAACCTCTGCTATCACCATAATAACACTGTGATAATGTACTGTGTAATGTGATGAATTCACTGGCCTGGTGGTGTATTTGGAGGTTCATCAGTCACATCAGTTTCCAGTAGATTACTTCTTCTCGGCAGGCACCAAGTCTTATTAATGCTGACAAACTGATTAGGAGCCCTCCTGTCTCTCTTACACCTTCAGTGTAATTACTTCTGCCACTAAGGTTATGTTTGCTCTCTCTTTTATCTTTCTCATTTTACTTGTAAGATGGGTATCTAAAAAAATGTTGAGACAGATTTTAGTTAAATCTTGTAAGCTGGAACATGAATGATGGGAATACAGATACAGTATGTATTTAATTTAATTTGGCCCTTTCTGTGTTTTCCTACAATGCTTTTTTTCTCTTTACATGCTCTGATATTACAACAACAAATCCAGGAGTCTTGCAGCCTTGGCAGCAGTGTGCAGTCTTTCTGTTATCTAGTATTCAGATGGTTTTGGACAGCTACAGGCCTGGCACTGACTCCAAAACTTAATCTTACAATATCAACACTGGGGATGGGAAACACAGGGCAGTTCATGATAAGACACACAAAATGTGGCTCACAATGATGAAAATATCACAATACAGTGATTCTGAGATAGCTCAGCTGTTGCAAGACAATTACGTAGTGATACATCACAATAACTGATTAACTGAGGAAAACATGCCTTTTAATAAGGTGATGTGTGATTCATGTATTTATTAAAATAAAGATGTACTTTTATTCATTGATACTTATTTATTTATTTATTTATTTATACATGGAGGTAGGTTTTATGTGAAGTTCAGACTAAAGATGCCACTCATAACGTGGCCATTTTAGAAAGTCTCTGGTGATGGTTGCAGCTGTCTGAACCGAGCTGTTGCTGTTCAAATCAGGCTGGCTGATGCTGTTTCTGGCTATTCAGTTTGGCAACATTGATGTTGGAAGCATGAAAATTTGACAGAAATGTTGTTATGATTGGCTATATTCAATATTTGTTCAAACTAAAATATTCTGTTAGACAAAACCAAGCTCTGAATTTTGGAAATTATTACATCTGTCTACTTTTTTTAACTTTTCATACATAAACTTCAACCTGATAAACACTCCAGTCCCCTTAATTGCACATACTTTAAGTATTGCATATGGCACTACACTCACTAATACATGAGAAATTCAAGGCTGTAGAAGCTAGTATTGTCAGTGAAAAAAAATTATTCTCAGCAGGTAGAAATAAATCTCTTTAAACTCAGGGACTGTGAATAATTGCTGCACATCATCTCCTTCAGTTGCAGTGCTGTGATTTGACAGGCTTTTCGAATGATGCCAAGTGACCTGTTGCAAACATTCGAGAGTTTCAACTCATAAACTTTTGGTCTGAACTAGGGATGCACTATATTATCAGCATGAAAATGTCTGCTGATATGATTCAGATTCAGACTCAGGCAACTTTATTGATCCCAAAGGGCAATTCCGTTTTTGCAGTCTACCTTGATCATACATGCATTTATAAATAACAGCAATAGAGCTGGGTCGTTCATGAATGAGCTGGTTGAACGACCCGGCTCTTTTATGTGAAGGATAAAAGCTGGAGCTCGTTTGAGAGCCGTTTTATATCATTATAACTATTTATACATATATATGGACAGTAGATTTTGAAAAATAATTACATGATATTTTCATAAATTTTAAAAATTGAGCACAGTTGGAGTAAAATACCTGCCCAAATATCAATCATAGGTCATAACATTGCTAAAGTTGGCAGGTCAAATGAAGCCAAACTGGTACCTGAATGAAGAGCCGTTTGGGAGCTGAAAGAGCTGACTCTTTTTGCTGAGCCGCGCCAAATGGTTTGGATCACTGAAAAGAGACGGAATCCCACACTAGACAGCAAAAAGGAAATGTCAGAGACAATAATAGATAATCAGCTATAGGGGTGCTTGATACAACCAGCATAGATGGTGAAGAGATGGCATATATCAGTGATCTGCTGACGCAGAGGAATCAGGTGAATTGCATTTGACTAGATCTACATTCATTTAGCCCCTCCTGCTTCCCAGCAGAGCAGGGATTAGTGGCTGAAATGAAACAAGAAGATTTCATCCTTAAAAAGCGCTCTAACTCACCTATATGGAACCACTGCTTTTTTCTAAACTGTCAGGGTGTAAGGAACCGTTATTTGGACAATCTGCACAAACTTCTTTTGACAATCTTGAGAGAGACAGTATCCTGAAAATCTAAAGGGTGAGCGACTACAATCACACGACCAATTATCACTGTAGCCCTCACTACATGACCATGTATCACAGAAAGTGTAGCAGTGGTTGATCTACTTGTGTTTTTACAGCTGTTTGAGCCGATATTCTGCTCTTTCAGAGTTTTATTAAGTTATTAACAAGCATCTCCAACTCAGGATGGAGGACAGGATGTGGTCACGTTGGGACAAGACTCCTTTTATATATCAGCAGTATAAATCATGTATCAGCCTTACATATCAGCAAAATGCACAACTGCAACATCAGGTTTAGATGGTTGCCTACAGCACCACACAGCCAAGGGAGCCAGACTGTCTACCTCCCCGCTCCTCTTTCAGCTCTGCTTGACTGAGCTTCTCTTTTCACAAGAAACACTTGGTGTTCTTTACAATAAAAAGGGTCTGTATCAGCATATATATTGATATCTGCATATACTGGATATAAAAAATCCAGGATCGTACATCCCCTTGTCTGAACTGTTTGCGTGTCTCCATAAACATTAAACCCTTCATGTCTCAGAACTAGAAAAGAATTACATCCTAAATATGATGCAAACTTTTTGACATTTTTAACAGTAAGATATTACATCGTTTTTAAGATTTTTGAAAAGGAGTTTACTTTATTTAAGCCTTACCACAGAGCTCTCATGTATGGTTCATCTCCAATGACATATAATAAAAAGGATCACTTCTGTTGTGTAAGTCAGCATCAGCGCAGATGGGACGTTTGAGAGTTTAACAACCAACTCTCACTTCATACTCAAGGCGTTTGTGGACTCTCCACACAAACACACAAATGGAGTTTTTAAAATTAAGATAACAACACTCCAATGCAAAACTACATTCTGCAGAACAAAGAAGCATAACAACAGGCAAAAGAGAAGAACAGATTGTGCATCTGAAATTCTTCTCATGAAAGATGCATTACAATGCAAACCAACCCTTTACAAAATACAGCACAAGTGGAGCATCACTGCATTACAAACAGCATAGAAGCAGAGATTGGAGTGTTGTGAATGTGTAAAGAGAGAGAGCCTTCTTCCTCCCATATGCTGCAGGCACGACAGTCACAGGTGAGGAGTGTAACGAGTAGTCTCCATCTCTGTGATTTAAACACATGTATATACCCTGTGATTTGAGCCGCCATGACAGCCAATCCTGTCAGCGGCTCACAGTGTCACGCTTTTCATCTGTGTTAACAACAGCCACTCACCCTCCCAGCAAAGATGAGGTGTAGCATGTCTAATCTGCCGAGTCAAAGCAATTATTGTAGCACGAGCTAATGATAGAATAGAATAGAATAGAATAGAATAGAATAGAAATGAATAGAATAGAATAGAATAGAATAGAATAGAATAGAAATAAATTTTAGGTTTACTGTGAAGCTCCTTCACTGTCTCTGATGCTACAGTGCTGTTTTCTACAAATTATCATAAAATTTGCAGACAAAATAGATCAAACAATGTAATTTGTATTATAAATGGCAGACACTGTACATTTGTCAAATGACTGTGATCATAAAAATGACAAAGCAGTAAATAACTTTGACTTAATATTATTTTCAACAAATGTGTGTACTGTGTAATAAGCTAATGATTTAAAGCTGTCAAAAGCATGGTGATATTCTGCTGGGGTTTTACCTTTGGAAGATTCACTATGCTGACCTGAAGTTAAAGCATTCAGCATGTTATTTAATTGCCTAATCGTGCATGTGTTTGTCTCTCCAGGGTTGTCAGGCCGGTGATGCCTCATGCTATTTCTCCAACCTGCCTGTCAGTGAACAAAAAGATTCCTGCTGCTCTGCTTTCCAGTGTGTGAATATTGTTCCATCAAAAATACTATGAGATGGACACAAAATGATTGACATTTACTGCTATGTATCCCCCAGAATGTTTCCCCTTTATCAAAGTTAAATGTATTAAATCTGCTAGAAATAGCTTCCTGAAAGCATGCATTCAAACTGGAAAATGCATCAGACTCCTTGCAGGATTAATTTTCATGTCTTTTGGGTTTTCTTTCCTACAGCTTGTAACAGTGCCATCTATTATTTTCAAAATTCTTGCTTGCTTTGGTAAGCAAAACTCGTAATTAAGCCTTTGCCAAAGGCAATGTTTGCCAAGAAAATTTGAATGAAAATTGTTGCACCAAAAATTTGTCTGTATCCATTCTGGCAGAAGCAGCCCCACACCTGTGCAAAATACAGGACTGTCACATTTTGCAGTGATGTTTCCTTGTATAAAAATAGCTATCTTTAGCTTGTCTGTATGGATGACAGAAGTGAAACCCTGCGATGATGGCTGCTATTTATTTTAAAGTTTATATAGTAGGATTCCACAGTATAGGCTTCCTAATGCATTTCAAAAAATGAAACAGATATGCTTCAAAACACAGAATGTAGCTGTCTGTGCAAATCAAAAACAGTAGCAACACAGATGCATCTGTTTATAATTGGTACCTATCTACCAATATCAACCTTTGTGACCATCATCAGCCATCAGCAAATAATGTGGCACGAATCAGTGTCAGTAGACGTTTATCTGTTGTGACCTATCCATCCACTGCTGGCATTTGGCATATTTAATAGCTAATTCAGAAAAGAAATTGATTATTGGGAAGAGAAAGTGACCTTCCGGACAGACTCTAAACAGTTTTCATGGTTAAACATGAGAAAATATATTGTGGGAGTGTTTCACCAAAGAAGTAAAGAACAAACATCAGTACCTGCATCAGCCCTGATTCTCACATGTGGTACAACCCTTGGTTTGGCACAGGTTTCAGCATTGCAACACTATACAATGTGGTGGTCAGCTGGTTTTCTTTCAGCTGTCCAAGAGGGAAGCAGCACACTTTTATGTTAAGTTTTTGACACCTGAGCATTTAGCAAGAGTCGCAGAAAAGTGGACCAAAAAAATGACAGAAAAGACACACATAGCAGGGCTCGACAGTGCGAGCGTTTCACTCTCATTTGCACCTAAAAATTTGAAAAAAAAAAACTTTTTCAACTTAGGAGCACATGTGCTCCTTGGGAAAAAAGTTAGCGTCAAGCCCTGCATAGGGAATGGAAAAATTGAACGCGCACAGATTTTGCCCTGCCGCTCGGAGTTCGGCGTGTTGAACTTTCTGGTGGCAGCCGCCTGGCAGCAGCCAACCACTTTGAAGGAGGGAGAGAACCCAGAAAAAGCAGTCTTTGTGGGTCCAAGCAAACAATGGAGGAGCTCATAATGTTGGTGTATCCTGAGTATCCTGAGCTCTACAACACGGCTCTACCTTCGTATAAAGACAACTAGAAGAAAATTTGTGGAACCAACCACTGAAACATATTCTCTAGGGGGAATTATGTTGATGACGGAACCATATTTTTCCCTTCGTTTTACAGCACATTATACATGTTAATATGCAGAGATTGTGAGGTACTCTACCGTGTTTTTGGGGAGGGGTGTGTGATGGACTTGTGGGTGGGCTCTGCTGTGACGTTCACCGAAGCACCTCTACGTCATTGCTGACTCGTACTGCGGCAGCAGCAGCTGCTTTAAAAAACGCTGGGCATTTCGGGGGACTGCTCCGGCAGGGAGGCGGTTTTCAGGGTAGTTATCGCGTGGCGGTGTGAAAAGGGCTTTATGATAGCTTTGTCAACTATTTTTAAATGCAATGTTTCATTTCAGAGGAAAGTAGAAATCCCTTACTGTAGAGGAGCATGAAATGTAGAAAAAAAATGTACTTCAGCAGTAGTTGTGATGCAATTCAAACACGGGTGTGTACCATCACATCCCATCACAATGTTCGTCTACCGCTATGAATGCAGTTTAAGTTTTATCTTTCTTTTTTTTTTTAGGAAAGTAAAGCAATCTGATTTGTTAATGAGTGCTGACCACCTTCCTCCACTCATGTACATGTTCGCAATTACACAGAGATCCCTGGAGAGTCCTGACAAATGCTTGGGGGGGTTGGGGGCTACAAACTGCAAAGAAACAGTTGCTCTAATCAATATTTTGCTAGAGGGAGACAGAGTGCCAAACAAAATGTTGATTTCGGGAAAGCAACTGTGACTCTGAAGTGGAAAGGGATCCATACTAGATGCGTTAGTTTTATAACTATAACAAACCGGAAGTCAAAGATATTCAGCAGTAAATAATGAGTGTGGCAAAATCTCAGTCCCAGTGCAATTTGCTACTGTACACCAGTCATCGGGTACACTGGACAGTCAAGTTAAATTCTGCAGACTGTAACACAAATCCGTCTGTAAGAGAAAACAGTAGTGGAAACTTGTATAACTGCATTAGACCAATGACAAGAGCAGGAGATTTAAAAAAATGCACTGCATGACAACTCAGTATACGTCACATTAATGCAGGATGAGTCATCAACATTATTCTATGACTACAGGATAGGATTAACTCAAAATTATTACAAAGAATGAAAAATCAGGGGCACGTTATACTTCTGTACAGGTGAAAGTCTGAAAGAGATACAGCATGTTATGAAAAGAGAACCAAATCTCTCTTGATCTTTTTCCCTTAAACAACCACTGATTACACACCAGGATCAAGTTATTGTCTTTTTACTACCTAATCTTTATAACAACATTTGTCTGACTACTACTTTTTATGATATTTTAAGTTTTATATTCTTTTCTCTCACCTCTTAGTGAATGTAATATTGTTAGCCTGTATGTGCGATATGTCAGGTCTTCACGCAGTGTGCTTGAGTGTGGATGTGCTCGTCTTTTATTTTCTCTTCTAAACACCTGAATTTCATTGCTGTATTTTGTCCCTTCAGGGAATCAATATCAAGTATGTATGAAGATAATAAAACTCATTCTCATGTATGAGCACACTCAAAATCCAATACAAACACTAAGTTATGTCCACTGATCAGTGCCAGTAGGGAAATGTTTGTACTTCTTGTCTACACTGTCAAACAGCAGCCAGCGTCGTCTGAGGGGATTCTCGTTCAAAGATGACAGCATAATTACTGAGCTCTGGGGATACTGCAGGTTCACATTAAACTGTGTGACAGCCCTGCAATACAGACCATTCAGATTCCACTTGTTTTGCAGTAACTTTTTTAAAACTGTCGACTTACTGTTACATTTTGGAAGAACAATCAAATGGTGACAGCCTCCAGGTGAAGAGCGAATGTTTTGCAGAGAAATTAAAAGTGAAGGTGTAAGAAACTTAACAGCTTAAATTTCTGGTCTTAAAGAAGCTTGATCCAAAAATATGACAGCATTAATGTTGAGTTTAGATTAAAAATTAAAGAGTAAACATATAGCAAAAAAAGATCATGTCCAATCTTGTATTTGATCAAAGCTTTGAACAGAGACATATTCAGCATTTTCCATCATACAAGTGCAAGTGCACATACAGTCATGCAGCTGTCACTGTGTTCCTTACAACATAACTCTAAAATCAGGCAAACAAATGAACAATCAGCTGCCTCTCCTTTGAACCAAATAGCAAAATCAAAACAAAAGATTTAAAAGAGATAGTTAGCTTAACTTCTTTGTCTCTACTGATTACAAACAACTGTGAATGGAAATTTTACTTTTGCTTGCCAACAGTGTCAACGTTTATCATAAAATATAGACATGTATTTAGTGTAGAACAGGCACAGTCTGGACAGGACTTTGACATATAAACACATAAAATTCTGACAATTTATTCAGTGTGTAGGAAAAAGCCAGAGAAATGGGAAAGACAGAAAATGTCTGAAAAAAATGACACCTTGATTTACATTGTCCCTTTAAATTTTTCTGCCTAAGGTGTCGTATTCATTCCCTAAAACATCACTCAAAGTTGGAAATTAAAAATATACTAGAATTTAAAGAAGAAAAACATTTAGCCATGGTGCATTTACAGCTACAGGAAGAAAAGAATAAATAACTTTAATTAATATTTAAATAGTAATGAAGCTGACCATTTAGCCTGTTGGAATATTATCAATTCAGTACATTTCTGCTGATCAACAATCTATTTCATGTCAAATTTACCATAGAAAGACTGTGGATTTTCCAAGTCCATAAACAAAGAGCAAAAGCTAGATTATAATGAGCACTTTAACTGTTGAGCAAATTCAGTCCATGTTTATTATAAGGTTGCTGCTCAAAACTCACTCAAGTTTGGTCGTGGTGTTGCGGTTTAACAAGTGACCGTTTTAACTGGTGACACATAGGCCTGTGCGCAGCACCCCTACCGTTTACTTCAACAAGCAAGGCTTACAACACGACTGAATATACTGTAAGTACATTAAATTAAGCCATATAAAGACTTTTCACTGACGAACTGAACAAGGAGGTAGTCATGGGGGAAGCTAGTAGTTATCTCGGTTAGCATGGGCACTCGTCCTAAACGTGGTCTGTTTGAAAGTTAGCCAAACAATAATGAAAGGAACAACATTAGCTATTTTACTTACCGCATTGATGCCGCTCTTCTTCCGCTTTGCTGATTCTTCTAGTCCTCTTTCAATGGTTAAACAGCATTTCCTCGTAGTTTTAATCTTTCTTTGCTGTAATTCACGTTCCTTGAAAGCTGCCAAGGACACAACCAGCTACCTGTCGTTTGTCCATGATTAGTAATATAACGCCATATTTAAAGAGCAGATTACAGTTTACCTTTTGTATCCTATTTCATTGATTATTTTTGGACTACTTGTTTATCTTCTTCTCTAGTATTTATGGACAGTTAGAAAACTAGCTGTGATTGTTTTAACCCTTCACAAGCAACGTGTACAACTGTATATCTTCTCCCAGACATCTAGTGCTAGGAAACTACTTAGTTTGAATAAAGTAACGGCTGTTATTACTGACGTCACCAGAGCGTCATTACGCAAATGAAAGAAAGAAATAATGAAAGTTTACTTTCAAAGTTAACTTTTCACTTTAGTTTCTTTTTCCTAAATTTTAAATTTGAGTAGTTATTAGGCTAACTCCTGGCATGTCATAATTCTTGTGTTTACTTGTTCTCTGTCAAATCACTGAGGACAAGAGAATATGCCACCACTTTATGTGACTGGAAGAAGCTGGATCATGGCTTCTCAAAAATTCCATGTCAAGGACCCATATAAAGCACAAAGCATAAGCATAAGGCTCTACCGGGGCAGCCTTTCCTGCAAAATTTCTTCAACAAATTGTGCACAGCAATGAGGAAAAATTACTAAAAAAAATCAAGCATACAACTTCTTCAAATATTTCCTTATTAGTTATTAATAGTCTTCATTTATTTTAATCCATGTCTTTTTGTAAATACTCTTATAATTTCTATTTTTAGCTGCTTAATTTTGATTGACTAGTGGGATGCATGTTTTTTTTTCAATATAAAATATACTGCATCCAGAAAGAATGCATAGGTTTTCGATATGTAGTAGTAAATTACATTAAAAAACATATGAAAATGTCAAAAAGATTATTATAATTTTTCTTCCATGTTTCCATGAACTCCCAAGCACTTCCAGGTGACCCTGCTTTCAGAACCTCAGCAGCCTTTAACCCTGAATGATAAATTATTCATAACTATAACTAAAACTATTCATAACCGGTGTACACTTACACTTGAACTTGCAATATGACAGGACTGATGAGAGCTTTAGAACAGTCACAGTCATTGAGTACAGTACACTGGTGGTGGTTTTGATGTAGCTAAGAGGATCCTTGGGAGTAAAAGAGAAAAGAAATTGCTTTGACTTTGTGTAATGAACATACTTTGCTGCGGAGCATACTATTGATTGAACAAATTCCCCATGAAACTTGAAACAGTGGCAGTCAAATGAAAAGGGACATTGCTGGAAGACTTAGGGTAGACATACTGCACAACATGAGAATTTTAATAGGATTAGCTCAGGCTAGACTTACTTGCACTAACCTTGAGGCACAGCAAGAAAGCCAGATATCACTTTTTGTCTCAGGTATTTTCTTTGCTCTCGTAGACTAGAATATTGAAGTGAAAAAGCAGCTTTCCAGAGGTATTGTGATATCTGTTCATATAACATTTTTTGAAATGGAAAAAAGGATGGTATAAAAGCATAAAATAGGAAGACTGATGATTTTTAAAAAAGACTTGATTCATCTTGATGCACCAAGTCTGTGTAGAATCACCACAGTGGGGTCATGCAGTCAAACTAAATGGTAAATTTAAAAAAATCTTGGTGCAAGTAAAGGTTTCCAGCAATTTAAGGACTGTCAAATTTGTTGATTCAATTTTAAATATTTATTTTTTTTAGCTTTATAGCATTTTTTTGGCCCAAAATGTCTAAATTGATTAAGATATCATGAAAACCTATTAGATGTGTGTACTTGAGTATTTCCATCAATTTTCCACCCCAGAGAAATCCTTCACTTTTAGAGTTGTAAACTGGCTTTTTCTTGCTTAGGGGTCCAGTATGACTTTACTGTAACAGACACCAAATGTGCATTGCTGTCATGGAAACACTGGATGTCCTGTAAAATACTACTGTTGTGAACTTCTAATGGAAGCTACCATTCTGTTGCTGTGTGTCCTCTATGTTTTGTGCTGCTTAGGTGGGATGGACCACAAATACTGTGTTCTCTGCCATCAGCCCCCTGGCGGTGGAATTTACATGTTATATGTTTATCAGTTTAGATGCATCAGTGCTGAGCTGATCCATGATAAAATGAAATGGTAGATAGCTATGCCCTTGATACTTAATCTAAAAAGCACCATGAAAGAAATCATCTTATAGCCTTTTATATACTGCTATTCTTATAACATGTCTCCTGCAACTATATAGACCAATTACTGTGTACTCCCACTATATCCTCAGCTATTCATATGAATAGAAGCATATAAATCAGATTAATTATTAGAAATTTAAGTCACTAAGCGTTACCTTGGTACATTCAGTATTAGCATAACCATCAGGTCATGAGTCATGACAAAAGGGAAATATACATCAGTGTTTTTAGTGTTTTAGTTGACTAACTGAGTAATTCATCATCCACAAAGTGTAAACTTCCTGCGCCTTAGTGTGAATTTCAATGTCCCACTACTCTGGCTAGGTTTAAGAAACAGCAGGTTGAATACTCAGCATATCTAGACATTTATTTATAGTTTTGCTTTTACTCTTTCTATTCTTTTGTCCACATCCAGGCTGACCCTATTCCAAGAAGATGTATGCGTGCTTTCAAAGAAGCTTTGAGTGAAAATCTCTGGAAGATGTGTGTTTGAGTAAGCACTGGAAAGAGTAAAAGTAGGAGCAAACTGCCTTATTTTTATTTATCTATATATGTTTTTTTACTTTGCTGTGTCAGTATGGAAACTGCAGGAGCTGTTGAAGCCTCCGAATCCATTAATAACTTGTGCAGCGGGACCCATTATGCAAGTCGTGAAACCTGAGAGCCAGTCACCTGTTCTGCTACCTGAGCCCATGCTCTGGGGATGGAGGAGGAGAGGAGAGGGGTAGACAAGCTCAATATGCTACCTACCTGGAGGAATCAGCTCATATGGAATAGGCCTTGGGTACTGCTGGAAGCTCTAGAGGTTCCTGTCGGGTTTTTTTTTTTTTTTTTCTAACCAGCATAGCTAAACCAGTCCAGAGGCATGAGAGAGGGAATAAATTAAATGGGAAATTTCAAGACCTACTGAAGTGTTTCCACTGAGGCAATCACTGTTAAAATTCTACCAAGGACACAGTCTTCTCATTCATTAACAGAGCGTATTCAGCTCTTAGCTTTCAAGTTAACGTAAGCTCACAGGGTCATTTGTATGAGCATACTGACTAGGTCGATGAGTTTTGCTTTTGCTCGCTGATCCCCTGTCAGCTGAGAGGAGTTTCCACTGGGGCTTGAGGAAATACCACTGAGCATTCTCTGTTGTACTCCCATAGAGTGCAGGAGAGAGTGAACTCTGTTGAAAGAAGTGGATATAAGAGAGGAGCAAGAGTGGACGAAAGGGTAAGAGTGGACGTCAGAGCCTTTGACACTGCTTTATCAGGTAAGAAAGCTCCAAAACATGTGCCATAACCTCGTAAGAATTTAGACGGTAGATTACTGTGCTTTTTTCTGTAACATTTGGCCTCAGCCAGCAGTAAACAAGCTTTACTCTTGAGAAATTATGCATGTTGTGTATTCCTGGAGGGGATCTCTTAGAATGCTGACCTCCTCCCAAGCTTATAGCCCAGTCTACTTTGATAAGGAAATCTGGAAACCTAACTAATGTAAACGTCTTCATATATTCTCTTCTCTGTAAAAATTACGAGGAAAAAATGTGGGATTTTACAATATCATCATCACCATTGCTGTGTGTATCATGTACTGAGAAATTTGGAGTCATTTACACATTTGATATTGATGTGAATGGAATAAATTAAAAATTAAAAGTAAATGCCATGTTCATTTTCAAATTTTAGATAAGATTAGATACTGAACAGCAAACACTTCTCCGACAAAAAAAAATAGAATATTTTTGTTGTTGTTTCTAAATGGAAACAGTCCAAAAATTGATATGTTGTCCTTGGTCCATGTCCCACTTTTCCCCATTGTTTCTTTATTGTTTTACAAACATTTACATTTAACAGACATATTCGGATAATGAGAAGTAAGTGATGATACAAACTGGGGTACAAAAGGGGAAAGAAGTAAAGATCAGAGAAATAATACTATCAACCAAAATAAGTAAAAGCTCTCCCTTCAGTCAAAGCTCATTCGAGAGACTAAACACATACAGCTATGCTGGATGCATACTCAGACATCAATAAAAGGCTTGTCCAAATGACATCCCACTCATCTTTTTAAGTTAAAGGCACACTGTTCCAATCCAGTTGTAATGTTTCATACAGAATATGTATGAACCAAATTAATGTTGAAGGTCTTTGCTAGTTCCATTTGAGCAGGCTGCATTTATTTACTATGTATGATGTGAAAGCAATTCATTTACATATATAGAATCCAGAGTCCTGTCTAGTTCAGTTCCCAAATTAGAACTACCACAATGTGGTGATATGCCTCCACAAACTTGCTAACCATGGTCAGTGCTGGTGTGGACTTTGGAAAGGAAAATTTCCAAGAAATTCAGAACTTTTATACAGTGGTGTATTTTCTGCAGAAACAACAGCTTTAGGAGATTTGTGGACATAATTTTTGTCAACATGTATTCCCGTTCAAAGACAAGGCTAAGCTTTCAAACTTATCAAATTCAACTGATCCAAAAAAGAGGGAGAAACTAAAAATGTACCCCAAATTCAGTTTTAGTTTGGGAGATGGTGATATGTCCTTCAAATTTATAGCAAATCACAGACTTTTTTTCCTCTTTTTTTTTTCTAGGTATATCTTCTCAGTTTTGGATCCTGACCAACCAGTTGTGAACCCCTGGTCTGGAGCCCTGATTCTTCAGTAAGGACCCAAATGTGAGTGGTAAAGCCATTTTTGGTGGGTCACAGATGTGTGCCTGGAAACAAAATAAATGGCAAAAAGTCTATAATGTGTTTTTATTTTGAAGGAAGTGTCTTCATCTCTACGTTCAGTTACATTTTTTGTTCAATTTTCATGTTCATAATGCCCCATTTATCATTAAAGATGGGATCAGTGATTGAAAAATGTAAGACATTTGGGATACGATTGATGAAATCGCTCGTATTTGCCCATATACATTAAGAACAGAGTTGACATTTGTGCAAAGTTTAAAGAAAACCTGAAAAGCATTCTTGAAGTATTGGGATGGACAGGTGGACTTGGATAATTGAATCATTATAGGTTTAACAACACTGGCATTTATGGGATGGATTAGGGAATACGGTATTTTACTTAACTGAAGGTACAAGATTAATAATGTGCATGCCGCAGCCTTGAAAAAAATCAGGTCAGTATTTCTTCTGTAATCCTGCTCAGAAACTCACAAACTGACAATCGATAGTTTTATTTTCAGGTGATATAAAATAATAAATAATTGATTTTGTAACACAACACTCCAGGATAATAAATGCTGCATTATGGCTTGTGTCCATATGGGTACTGATGTTTTAGTTCAAAGGAGAACCATTATAATCCTCTAAAACCAGGCAGACTTTCCAGCTCTTGCTCATAAATTGCAGCTCTCTTTATCTATGTAATGTTCAATGTTTGTTCTAGCAGTCTCAGGTGAGAATAAATGTCGAATAAGAGCAAAATAACTCTGCTGAAGCCACACTGGTATGTTTTCCTACTGTGAATTCAAACAGATTAAGTCCCATGTGACCAAATTCCAGTGACCCATAGTCAGGACCATTACAGCACGCTCGACTCAGCCTGACAAATTGCTCTAATACAGAAAGCAGCGTGTAACAGCTACAAATAATAAACAAAGAGTAAACTCTGCAGCATGTGAGTTATATTTGTAATCCAAGATGTAATGCTCTTTAACGACGTGTTCAGAAAGAAATAAACCTGGCACTGAGTGCAGGATTGAAAAAGAAATACAGATGCATATTTTTCATTAAAAGAAAAGCCTTGCGTTGTTCCTTCAGGTCAGTTTCCTTCTGATTTAAACAGCTAAAATAGAGGTACACAGAAGCATTTTGAGCATAAAGTATACATGCAGGGTAAGAAGACTACTGAATGACTTGACACGTCTGAATATGAGCATTTTGTCCCAGAGTTTCCTCAGTGAGCCTCCTTTCAACGCCAGCTGTGCTGATGGGTTTATCTCTCATACACCCACTGCTCTGCACAGCCTGTCTGCTTCCTAACCAGCTGTAGGTCCCACAGCCCGCTCTCTGCTGCTGGCACTGTCACATGCACAAAGGTTTACTCCATCACCGGTTTCCATGTATGCCGCATACGGTCACATCAGCCAAGTACAAACCCTGTTCATCATCTGTGTGCCGTCACTCTATCTGTCTGCCTCACAAACGCACCATCTCTATTTTTTTTTCTCTCCCATGCACCCTTTGTATGTTTTCCCTGCCTCTCACAGAGAAATGCATTGGTGGCTGTGTTGTTTGAAATTGTAAGGTTTGATATTTTCTACGTTTTTTTGTCAACAAATCTCATGACAAGACAAAAGGCGGAAGTGTTTGTCTGCAACGACTTTTGAAGGTCTCTAGCCTATCAGGAGTTTTCAAAATCAAGCATTTTTCATCAGTCTTTCATGAATTTTTCATGAATCTTTCATTTTAATCACAAATACACACCTTTGTATTCTTTCAAAGACTAGCAATTTGCTCAAACAACTTCACTCTGTAGATTATAGTACAACATGGTAGAAAAATTTGCATCAGCTGAAGACTGATTCCAGTTGGTTAAGATAGCCAGTGTGCATGCTTGGCTAAACTAGCAAGTGTTTAATGATGCAGGGCTGCACTTTAGGGATTTAGTCAATAAACTACAACGCTCACATTTGTCCAAATAAAGGAACATGTCACTTAGTGCAATCTAGTGCAGCTCTTTCATGTGTCCAACGGCTTTTAGACAGGAGCATTAGCTAAAACAGGGGGCAGTAGCTTTGTGTATTGGGACTTAGCTTAGGTAGGAACCCAAGGGTGGTCAGCTTCAAAACACCAATTTACATCCAATTGGATCAAAGCACTGAATCCCCTAACTGATCTCAGCACCTAATTGAGGCAGCACTCCTGACACTGATGTCTGTGTGTAACACCAACATTATATTCATATGGACAAGGGCATCTGTGTCTCCTACTGTTGCACAAAAGTGAAGTAGCTGTTGAAGCAATTTTAGAGCCATGATAGGCACAGTAGGGAGTTGCCTGGTGAAACCACAGTCATGCTTTTTCCGCTACCCTAAATACACATTTGCTTCCACATAAGGAACTCTGGCCCAGATCCGATTACACTTAAACTAAAAGTCTGGTTACATTTGGTCATTATGAATTCAAGCATACTGTACTCAGGCAACAGGCCTGAGTCAGCTTGAAGAGGTGGTTTTTGGAACGATTCATGTGAACTAGGGCTGTGGTTTTCAGCTTTTTTTTTTTTGCCTAAGGCACACCTGAGACCAAGCCAAAATCTCAAGGCACATCCATGCAAAACAACCCCTTTAAATCATGTGATAGTAACATTATTAGTTGCATAGTCGTGGTAATAATGTATGGTTGTGCAAATTCCCAAGGCACACCTAGACTTTTAAACCTTGCTACACCATTTAAGAACCACTGGATGAGGGCATGGTATGTGGGAGATGTGAATGCAGCTGGGCCTGAGTACTGCATGCTCTTAAAAAAAAAATGTGTCTGCAAATTAAAGGTCCATTTCATTCTCTAAGCAGCACAGATGATGTGGAAGTAGAAAGAGCTCACTGTAAGTGTCTTAAGAATAATAAAAACATCCATTGCAGCCTGCAGAATGGATTTTATTGTCCATATAGAGCTAAACAAACGTCAACCCAGGAGGTTGCAATGGTTGTCTCTTCTTTCGTGTTCTTGTCAGATTTTAAGCAATTTTAATAATTTGAAAACAGGCCAGTGGGAGAGAGGAGATAAGGTAGCAGCAGGGCAAAGTATATAACAATTCAATCAATCAATCAAACTTTATTTATAAAGCGCTTTTCATACATGACATGTAACTCAAAGTGCTGTACATGGACAAATTAAAAACATTCCCTCAAACCCACCCACCCCCACCTTTTGCGTAATATAGACAATTAGAGTCATTCCCTCACACCCACACACCCGCAACCACCCTACAGACAACAGTTACATGTGCACCCACTTACACCCACTCACCCACAATTGACCAATAAGAAGATGCCCTTACCTATAAAGAGTCAAATACCTCTCCAGGCATTACTTGTTGCCCTGTCCACTTATTGTAAGTGACTTTAGGATTGTTTTTTAGTAAAGTCTCTCACAAATACTATCAGTCAGTTTTTGGTTTCTTGAGCTTGTTTCTAAAGTGTAGTTGCTTATTTGGGCTTTTCTTGCTCCCTTTTCTCACCCAATTCTCTCCAGCTTGATTGCTTGTCCTGTTGTATGATCTGTCCACAACCTGATATCCCTGCTGCTCCCCTTTTTGCCCAACAGCCACCCTACACACAAGCATACAAGTTAGGTGGAGTACACTGAGATGCCACAAAAGTGTGTAGTGTATGTAGCTGTTGATAGCTAATGTTAACTTAGCTGACAATGCCTAGGAAAAAAGTGTGTGTGTGTGTGTGTGTGGGGGGGGGGGGGGTCATGAAAAGGTACAATAAAGAATAAGAAAGTAAAAAGAGCGGGTGTTTCAAGTGGGAAATGAGCCAATGGCTGTGCTCATTTTATACTTAAAATCCAAGTAAATGTAATTCAACATGCCAACACTGTTCAACAGACACGGGAACCAGCACATTTGTCCTCAGTGATGCTTATGAATATTGTGTCAAAATAAAATGAGACAATACAAATATTATCGCGTTTTAATTTGAAATTTTAAACCATATCATATCTGTTGATAGGAGGCGGAGGTTCACAGAACAGAAAAGCACGCTAAAACTTTCAAAATCCATTTAGGGTTAGGATAAGGGTTAAGGTAACAGTTAGGATACCCAAAGATAAAAGTCAAAAATTTTACCTATAAAACCTGATTGCAAAACATTAAATAAAGCCAAGTAAACAGGCTGCAAGCGTAGCTTACATAGCTCTGTTAGCTGTGTAAGCTACATAGATAATGGAGCTACATAGCTAATGGAGCTACATAGCTTACAGAGCTACATCATAGCAAAATCTAAGCTTACAAAGCAGGTACAATGCTTAACAAATTTATTAGACCACCCTAACCCTAACCAAAGTAAGGTTTATGCCACAGCTGCCCTAAATTAACAGCATTGCTAATTACCAAAATCATTTTTTTATGTTTCTGCAGTGGTTAATACACCAATATGTCGAAGCTCTTTAACCCAAATGATATTTTTAATGCTAAAATATGATTGTTATTGTTATCCATAAATTTTCAAATGTACTGATTTACAAAAAAAAACTGAAAAAATAGTAAAGCACATTAATATTTCTTGATTAATATGTCAAATGGTAGTTATTTATTTGCATTCCTGAACAGAAAAATTAGTTTTAGTGCTAGAATGTTATGCTTGATTCATTTCTGACTTCTCAGAGAAGCCTAGTGAGCCGGTTCAAATTTGAGTGAATTCAGTTTGAAATCCCTCATTCCTGTTCAAAATGGTAAAACCCGGAGAGCTGACTGAAAATGAAAGAGTCCGCATTAAAGCACTTCATGATGCTGGATGGTCTTTGAGACAACTATGACAGGTGGTCTAATAAATTTGTTAAGCACTGTACATAAACTGCATAGATGTGTAGCTAACTAAGCTTTAGCTAAGTTTGCTAAAGCTCATGTTGCTAAAGCTAACTAAGCTTTAAATAGAGCTACCCAGCTACATAGCTAATGAAACTAAAGCTAAGCTCACAAAGCACTTATGTAAGCTACAAAGGTACGTAATCTACATAGCTACATTGGCTTTAGCTACATTTGCAAAAGCTCATGTTGCTAAAGCTTACTAAGCTACATTGGCTTATGTAGTAATGTTTATTACATAGCTAGCTTAGCTATGATAACATTAGCTAAAGCTAACCAAGCTAAAGTGAACCACCGTTTGTGATACTACTTCTGAAATGAGTCTTTACATGATTTAATCACAAATTGGACCTCTTGTCTTTTTCTATTTAATGTATGAAATGTTTCTTCATTTGTAATGTTTGCAGTGTGGTTGTTTCATGAATGTAACTGCCAGACTTTGTTAAAATGAGCAAAGTTTAAAAATATATATATAAAACTGGAAATAGGTTGTACTAGCAAATTGTAGCACTTCCTTTCTGAGTTATGCAGCATCTCTGATGAATGGTCTGTGTGAGTCGGACATGCACAGTCTGCAGCCAGACCTCTTTAGACATTTATGTCTTTTAATCAAGCCCATCTTCAGGGGAGTTCTAAATAATTTGGCTTCACTCCTAGGTGAATGTTGCTCCGTCCATCCTAACACACAATCTATGAAATGTGATGTATGTAAAATCAAAGCAGAAAAGTATTATGAAAGTGTCCCTAGTGGGATTTTAAAAGTATGAATTTGTTCATGTAGCTGGCCTTTTATTGGATTTAGTGACAAGAAGTTTGAGAAACATCCTTTTGACCTTTACTGTTTTATGTGTAATCATTTTTTAGTCATATAATAAATTCACTGTTGCTTTTCTTTAAATCAAAATGCTAAAAACTTGAGAAAAACCTGCAGCCAAAGAGTTAAGGACTGTAGTCTCTCTATTTGGGCCCCCAGCTCTACTAACTAAGCTAAAGTGCCACCCAACTTTCAGAATTTGTATAAGAAGACTTACGTTTGTGCTGTAAAACTGTACAAAAGGAGACTATTCTTGTACTTCAGTACTGTATAGAAAATCTCCAGAACAGCTCATCCTGTCATTGATTCTGCACGTCTCTAAACAGAACTGAAGGCACAAGCGCCACTCTTCCATCATGATATTCCCTGTAGAGGAATGAGAGCTGTCTTGCATGTCATCCCAAATGTCTTCAGTTATGTTCTGATGACTGTGAAGGCCACACAGTTGCATATGATTTGCATCATTTCCATTCTTAAACAATTCAGTGAGTCCCCATTCTCTTTGGCATCTGCATTGGTTATGTTTTCAAACTCATTTACTCTGGTTTGTCCTTGAAATCGTCGCCCGCCTGTGGTAATAAGGACAAGCTTATATGCAGTTCTATTTGCATTCTCTTTCCTACAATGGACAGATGGATGTTTAAAATATCCATCTGAAGTTTTAGAGTCTTTGTCTCCATTGTTTGGGGGGGTTGTTCTTGACACCTTGTTTAATTCCCCCTTCAGGGCTAGTATTCCTTTAGGGTCCTTTTCACTCTCACAAACAACCTCCTTTTCACCCCTCTTTTATAGAGTGCAACATTTTAAGAATGCTGTTGTTCCTCCAATTACACTTTCTGTCTCAGTAGAAAAAAATCAAGGAAAAATAGGGTGAAACTGCAAATGTATAACTTTCTATTTCAGTGTTGTTGTTCAAGCCTGCATTCTCATTCCCATGTGATTCACCTCAAAGAGGAGCACACGGGGTAAACATAATTACTTTTCTTGTATTGTATGCACTGCACCATTCATGTAAACATCCTTACAGACCAACAACATAACTTCAATTTGCAAGGTTTCATTGTGACACTGTGTAAGTGGAAATGAATGCTCTGTGTTCCTGACAAGTTTATTTAGAGTGAATTGTGCCTCCATTTGTTATAATCTCTCCAGCTGACTGAATAAGGCTTCTTACCAACTGGATTTAAAGCAATGTATCATGACTGCGAAAGTGAATTAAGATTCGATAAGCCTTTTCCTATGCTTTCAGAAACAAAAGTGCTAAACATTAAAGCTAATGTTTGGTATTAAGGAATCATCCAAAAATGTGCCACGCAAGCAAGGCTCAAAATCATGTTAGGAGAGTCATCATCAGCTGAGAGGGAGATTTTTGCAGAGGTGGGGGTGAAATTGGCTTGCAGGGTAGAATAAATGATGGGATGATAAAGTAAAGAGAATAATATGATTCTGATGTCTTAGTAGGAATCATATTTTCAGTGATAAGATGGATGTACTTTTGTGATGAGTGATAATTATGCTTTTTAAGGTCTTTTCTGTTTTAAAATCTTCATGTATGGCATACTTAGAATCAGATGCAGCAGCACTGTAATGCACCATTTTTTTTTTCTTTTCCAGTTCAGTGCAGATGAAACCGTAAAGGAAAGCTGGTTGATGTCAGGGGATTTCTGCAATTGGACATCCCCTAGCTTATCAACACCCAGCATCAATGAGGTAAAGAGCTCCTGTTACTTAGCACTGTTGGTGCAAACCCTGTGTGGATATACCTCTCACCTGTGTGATAAGGAGTTTTGCTTCTTGATACACAAGATGTTAATGGTTCTCTTGAAATCTGGGGGGGTCCTAACTAAGAGAGGTGACAAAGAACCTGCAGAAGGAGCAGTCCTTGCAGTCTTCCACCAATCTGGGCTAATTGCAGGGTGGCTAGACAGAAGCCTCTTATCAGTGCAAAACACACGAAAGCCCAATTGGAGTTTACAAAATTCTCCAAATAAAAGCCAAGTGGGTTTTCATGTGTTTTGCACTGAGAAGAGGCTTCCGTCCAGCCACCCTGCCATAAGCCCAGTTTGGTGGAGGGCTACAGTGACGTTTGTCCTTCTGGTACTTTGTCCCATCTCCACACAGGATCTCTGGAACTCAGTCTGATGCAGAAAGGCGACAGGAGTGCCCCTTTGGTTGCATTTTTGTAGCACTCTAAATGTGTTTAATTTGACAAAAAAAACTCTCTTTGGTACCCTCTTAATGTACAAAATTGATAAATTGCCCTCTTAAAAGACATTATTTTATGATTTTTCCTTTTAGTGCCCTCTAAATGGGCAGATTTTGATGAGTTGCCCACTATGACACGTTTAATAGTGGATAAAATAATGAAGTGCCTTAAGTTTCCAGGTATTAAGGTAATATTGAGTTAACTTGATCACAACTGTCTTTCAACTTTGTCACCTCATGTCCCACCACATTCAGCCGGTGCCCCTTTACCATTTTGCCCCTCCCACTCAAACATCCTGAGTGCACCCCTGATTTCTGGTATGGTAATGACTCATGTCTGAGGTACTGACTCATTTTGAGAGCCTGCCTCAGGCAGTCTTATAACAAACTGCAGCGTTTGTCACCTCAGCATTGGCTTCATATTCCAGCCCCATGAGTTTCTTTGGACAAAATACATGTCTAATGGTGAGTATCCTGAATATTTGAGAGAGATAACTACATAGCCCTCCTCTCTAGAAGAGAAAAATAAATATTTCAAAGCCTTCAAGCCTTAGCGTTTAGCCAAATCCTGCTTTATTACATAATTAAATGATGCTGAAAAGGTTATCTAGTAATGTGGTGTCCTCAAGTTTTCATTACTCTGGTTTACAATTTAAGGCAGAAATGAAAATCCTTATTAAGGCCAAATCTTTTTTGAAGAACTCTCCTGGTATTTGGGTCCTAGGAATGAGAGCCAACACAAGAGCGCTGCTTGAGAAAGATTGGTCTGCCCTTCAAACTTGAGAAAATGAAAAATGTTAACAAGCAAGCTACCCTGTGTACAAAAGCAGCAGGAGAAGAGGGAGACTCTGAGTGTCTACTGTGGCTTTACAGTTTGATTTTTGAAACTGGATAGAAAATTTAATGTCAGAAAATCTGCCTTTTATTTGATTCAGAGGGAAACCTGGGTTGTTAATTCTGATCACTTGTCCCTAAGTGTTGCCCATCAAGTTTCACATTGCCATGGCAACAGCAAGAGATCAAGAAACAAGTCATGGAGAGGAGAGCAGATAATTAGTTTGTCAAAACGCTTCACAGCAGCCAAAATCTTTGTGGTCTTTCTTGGTTTAATTCTGAATTGAGAATCTTTCAGCTTCACACTTAAAGCTGGATTCTGATATGAAGCTTTGTCTTTTTCTTTTTCAGGCCTCAAGTAAGGATATTGCTGCTTCACTGCACAAGAATGTGCTGTCATGGGGCGTGTGGCGGGGGCCAGAACAGAAAAAGAGCGTTTCTCATCGAGGAATAACACACTCTCACACTGCAGATAGAGGATCTTACGGTAGCGTTTCCAGCCTGTCCAGGTCTGCAAGTGTCCCAGATGTGGTGGGAAGGAGTCCAAAGACGGCTTTTTCTTCTGTCACCATCACCACCAGGAAGGTTCTGCCATCATCCTCCACCTTTCAGGAAACTGTGTACCCATCTTCTCAAAGACAGCCATTGAGGGTATTTTCTGCTATGAAAGAGGCGTTTGGAGGAGGAATCTTACCCATAGAATTGAGCAGAATGAGAGTCCCGGAATCCCAGCCAGATGTGTGCAGACAGAGCCCTGCCATTGTAACCTCAAATGACCTCAGACAAGCTTACTCACCAGCTGATGGCTTGTCATTGAGAGATCGAGGAAAAAGGAAGGCACAACTCACTCAGTGCCGACTGAAGCATTCAGAAGGAAGCAGGAAGCAGGACGTGACGGGCAGCTCTCTAATGGATCTGTCCTCAAAGCCCTCCTTCAGATCGTGTGTCCATCTGGAGGTGCCTCTGAAGTCAGCTAGCTCTGTTTTGTTTTTGGACAAGTCACTTTGCATTTCCCTGGAGGGACTGGAGGAGAGACAAGCAAGTCAACCCATTTTGTTCAGGTCAACCTTTTCTGTTCGCCTCAGTGGCTCATCCTACTGCAGATCTCCTTCAACTAACAAAACAGCCAAAACAAATTTGGGTTATGGGAGACCCAGATCAGCCAAATTTGGAGGTTATAAACACAATAACCAAGAGAGTAATTTGGGCCACCGCAGAGGTCCTTTACCAAAGCACAGGAGTGACAAGGGTGAGAAAACAGCACCTGCTCACGGTGTGAACAGCAAGGCGGACACACAACACTACGGCGCTACTTCAGGATTATTGTCATTCAGAGGCTCAAGCCACTCAAACACAAAGGCTGAAAGGCAGAAGGGGAATGCTGATGAGGCAGCTTTCTCTGTCCGGAGCAATTTCAGGCACAAGGAGCAAACTTTCAATACCCAGTCAGGTATGAATTTCCCAGAATCACCTTCTTTAGAAAATCCCCACACCAGTTGATGTGTATATTCCTTTCAGTTTTCTGTATATTTATGAGCTATTGTAGATTTTATTTCAGAGGCACAAGTAAAATGAGTCCCCAGGTTGGTCTTAGAGGATGTGAAGTTTCATTGTTTCGCTCTGCCCCTCATGCATTGTAAATAAAACCCCACCTATCAACCTCACATCTCCTACTGTACATTCATATGTCTTAAAATAAACCCCATCTAACACAAAAACACTCAGTACATCTACAAGCTTAAATATAGTCTCTAATTTATTCCTCTCTGAACAACAACACTTCTGTATGAATTCTTAAGTTAGCATCTGCCACTGTATAAATTAACAGCAGGTTGCACAAATCTAAAGATAGTCTGAATTTGCATGATTTTAAATGATGTTTCTCTGGGTCCCCTGGTACACAACATAACATCAAGGTTATGTGAGCTGTTTTAAGAAATATAGTTTGGTTTTTTTTACCAATGGGGAGCTTCATATTTAATTGTACATAGCAGAGTGTTTTTTTAGGTGATGAAGATCACCAGGAGTGTAGCACGACTTTTGGGAGTCCTTATTCAGGCATACTCTGTGGGTCCCAAGCGGCATCTACTAAATGAGAGTGCTGCATAGTCTTTCCCCATTTGCCCCCAGATGTGTGCCCCTGCTAATTACAGCTACATGCTAGTTCAAAAGCACCAGCAATGGAAGTTACATTGCATACTTGGTCTAAATTAAGCTTGATTTTCGGACATATTAAAGAAAAGATTCAGCAGTTTTAGGATGTATCTTGTGTACTTTCTTTCTAGTCTTGGAAGTGGGAAAAATGGTGGTATTGTGCAGATAGCAATCAGCCTTTTTTTGGATCTGTTTCTCCTCAAGACCCCAGAGCCTGCTGATGTGTAACTGGTCAATATCCTCTTTAGAACCTGCAAGTAAATATGAGGACATTACATTTTGGCTTTCATAGTAATAAGTTTGGCTGTAGAAGTTGTAAGATGTCCATCAAAGTTTAAGTAATTTGCTTAAAATGTTGTAAGAATTCAGTGTTTAGATTCTTCAGGGAATTTGCTTGGAAATTTTCAAGTGTTTTCACGGACGTTTTGGAGTTAGATTTTTTATTTTTGGGAATTTCATTGGAAGTTGTGATGAAATTCGCCTTGAGTTTTTAAACTTGAATTTGAGAAAGCTGTTTTGGTTGGTTGGGGAAATGTGTTTGGAAAGTTTTAGGCCTTTTCATGGATATTTGGGAAAATTATTTTTAGGGGTTATATTGGTACATTTTGGGGGAAATAGCAACACAGTTTAGAGGGGATTTACTTTCAAATTTGGGGACTTGTAATCTTTTTCAGGAATTTACATGTCATTATGGGATGATTTGTCATCAGAATTTTTAAGCCTATATAATAAAGCTTCACTGAATCATTTGAGGACTTTCTGAATAAATTGTTGGGTACTTTTTATGAGATACTTTAAAAATATTCTACAATTTTTCACAGAAATTTTAGGTTATTTCTTTAAGATTTTAGTGAATTTGTATGGATTTTAGAAAGGAACATTTCCATGAAGTTCCTGTCAAAAGACAAGGCTGATGTTTTAACTAACCATGTCATACTTATCCCAAACAAGTGGGAGAAACTAAAAATGCATTCCAAACAAACACTAACATCTCAGGAGGATTTAGCTCAGACTGAAAGCAGATACTGGAACTCTGGAACTAGACCCCTGGGTGAATTCTACATCAAGAAAAGTCTGTCAATAGAGATCACTTTCTTGCTAATATATGGATACACGTCCTTACGCTGCTTGTAAAGGTACAGAAAGTTGACTTATAATATCTTAGCTTATCATAAAAAGTAGATACAGAGCGTCTATTCTGGCTCAGTCAAGTGACCAAGTGATAGCAAAATATGGCAGCTTGTCCCCAGAGTTTACTGATTTTAGCATTTATGTGTACATATTTTTTGACAAATCCAAAATCTAAAAACAAAAATAAAAGACCAAGTAGCCCGGCTGCTTCTTGTTGTCATTTATATCCTTAATGATAAGTTAATCAAACAGGCTGTGACTTTTTGTATCGGATGGCAGAGGACTGGGCTTAAGTCACTTGAATTGGTGTTGAGTTACAAATTTGATGATCTCAGACTTGACTTGACAATAAAATACAAAACGTACAACTTGACTTGAGAAATCACTTAATCCTTTTCATGTCTGAGGTGGGTAAGGTTTCCAGCATTGAGTCAGATTAAGCTGCAGGTTCCACTCTGAGTGGTGTCCTTTCATCAGTTTCAGTTTCACTTTTGTAACCATTACCCCCCAGAACCCAAAGACTTTGGTCTCACGGATGCAACCTGTTAATTTCTGATGGCCAATATTACGTGGAACTATAATAGTGTCTGATCTTCAAACGTCCAACTGTTCCACTTGAAATACCAATGACTTGTGACTTCACTTGGACTTGAGCCTTGTGATTTGTTATTTAAAAATGGTTATGAATCAATTAGTTGAAACAGTCGATTTGTTTGATTTTTGAAGCTGTGCCAAGAATAGGAAGTTTAGTCAAATATTTGTTTCAAGGTAATGTCATCCAGACAGCTTGGAGAGCTAACTAGCTGAGTTGGTGGGGCTTGAAACTGTGACACTGGAGTTAAGGGGCATGTTTAGGAAAACATTACAACATTACCTCATTTAGGGAAGAGACCTAATGACTTGTTTAGGTCTTGAAAGTCAGTGTTCAGGTACTTGGTCTTAAATCCATAGTCAAGTCCCAAGTAAATTTCTTGAGCCTTACTTGTTGCTTGCAAAACAATAGCTTTGTCACATCTCAGTCAGACACTCCAGAGATAAGGGAGTAATTTTGGTTTTTGCATTAAGCTCAGAGAGAGTAATAATGCCTTCAGTATGTTGTATCAATTTGTTAATATTAAGTTAGAATAGCAGCAATAATAAAAGCAATGTATTGATTTTGATTTTGCAGAGAACTATAAGCTGCGTGCAGAGAGAAAATTACATCTCCTGAATCATTGGTGCAGTGAGCAGACCCATCCAGCACTGGCAGTGGATTTGACAGGCAAAAGGACTCAGAAAATGTGATGTCACTGCCTGAAGCAGTGTCAGAGTCATACCTGCCTGCCTTCCCTGTTACACTGCCTGTCTCAGGAAAACAACTGCAACACCACACTTTTTAATTATTTACTCACTCTCGCCTCTCATTACATTACAACATTTATTTCCTGCACCATCCAACAGTTTTTTTCTCTCCGTGTTTTCCTCTTTATGCTTTTGTTGTGCTTCACTGGGTTCTGCATTTATTCTGATGCCTAAAGGGTGAGAAATATCCAGAGGCAATAACTTGACCAGTGACATTACATCTTTGGTGTGCGCTTTTCAGAGCACGCCATGATGCTTTATCTCTACACCACATGGTCATGGCAGGGTATTCATTGGAGGTATACATTCTTCAAAGGTAGAGGAATGGGGTTACAGGGGCAAAGTGAATGCAGTGTCATCTTTTACATTATTCATAGGCCACATTCATGTTCCTTGAAGTCTTTTTCTCTTATATGGTAGGGCCAGATCAAGTTTTGCTTGTTTTCATGCTCATCCAGATCATTAAAGCCCAATTTCAGGGGTTGTGGATACATCTTAGTAATGTTAATCTGCAAAACACCCTATCACTTCAAATTATTCTTACCCTAGAAACCTACCTCTCTCTTTGCCTTACAATCATTTTTTTTCTCTTTTCTCTCAAGGGGACTCCAGATCCTGCAGCAAGCAAACACCGAGTGACAAGAGAGAGGAGCGACAAGGACAAGACAGTTCAACAAAGCCTCAGAAAGTCTTCATTTTGGAGAATACCTTTTCTGTTTCAAAGGCTGACTCTCTGGAAGAAAAACCCAAAACTCTTAGCCTCAAAGTAAGAGCCAAATTTCTTTTACCTTTATCTTTCTTTTACATAAAAAAACTTAGAAAGGAAACAAGAAGTTAAAAAGAAACTTCAAAGCAAACCTTACCTTGACCCTTTGAAAAAAAAAAATCAGCGTTGCAGCACAAGCTACACTCACTCCGAATGCTGTGCTCCTGTAGTTTTTAAGACCCATGTTGTGTCCTTCATTGGCAGATTGAAGTTGTCATTCAGATGGATCAGCTGTTATCATGTGACCTGATTTAGGAACTCGTTTCATGCCATTTTAAGTCATGATATTGAAGGGGAGGTCGTAACCTGTCACTCTGTAGTGATGGCATCAATAACAACTGAAACATCTTTGGGATGAGGGCCACAAGATATGACCAAAAGCGCTGTGAAATTTCCATCAAAAACCCATAGACGGCAACATTATCTGACCTGTAACTGGGGTGAAAATGTAAGACCAAAACGTATGCAGCAGAGCGAGCTATCTAATATTTGTACCAACACAGGAACATTTTGTGGAATTTGTTGGTTGGGATATTGACTGAAATTAACTTAGATGCTTCTATGTGACCTACAAAAGCTTTCAAGACAATTAGTGTTGAGATTGATTTTCTCTATATTGCTATTCATTGTGGTAGAAACCTGTTAATGATTTAAAGCACACTAAAGGCATAAATGCAAACACCGGAAACCCCCCAGAAATGACTGCAGTTAAATAAACAATGTTCAGAGTATGCATATAATGAATGTACAGGTCGTGGTGAATGTACAGGTCACAACTTGTCCACGAGAGCGTTTTGGAGTTGTTGGATTGTGTATTTGATGAGTTTGGTGAGGGAAAGCCGGAATACCGTCTGCTTACATTGAGTTGACACAGCAGGTCCGAACTTAGCAGCCCTGATCTAAAAATAGCTTGCACCGACAACTGAAGGTAACAAACCTATTACTAACACTATAGGAATTATGGCAATGGGCAAATTTGCCAAAATGTTGAAGTATATCTTTAAGTTAGAGCTCCTGTGAGAAAATTTTACCCTCTATTTGTAGACAGGTCAAGAGGAGTGTGGCTGCAGACCGCAGCGCTCCGTGTTGCAGACCACTACAGCGAGACACCACATCTGTCACAAAGGAAGGAAAGTAATTTGCTGGTACAACATTTCTAACTTTTTTTGTTCAACTTTATTCATAAACAAAATATGGCAGTTACACTCATGAAATAACCACGTTACTAACATTGAGGACTCAGCAGAATGTCATAAATAAAACAGAGAAAATCCAGAACGAAATTATGGATAGATCAATTTTTGAAGCAGTTATTCGAACGGTGGCTTGCTTTAGCTATGCTAGCTTAAGCTAGCATAGCTTTGCTTGTTACTTAGTTAACATAACAATGTAAGCCAATGTAGCTACATTGGCTTGAGATAAAGCTACAAAGCTAAAGTGAGCCACCGTTTGCATAAATAATTCTTAAACAGGTCTAGCTTTAGCAAACCTAGAATAATCTAATGTAGCTAACATAGCTTAGTTTACTTTATATTTACCTACATAGCTTAGGGTGACCAAATGTCCCTGATTTCCAGAGAGAGTCCCTTTTTTAAGATTCCTGGGTTGTGCCGTCCCCGAAAATGTCCACAATTTTTACTAGGAATTTGGGAAAAAAAATGCTTGTTTTTGCAATACAACAGACTGATTGAAATTTCACCCCTGACTTCTTTAAAACAGATCCACTGTCTGACAATCATAAGTTTACTGTTTTAAACTCAGGCATTTCCTGTAAGTAGCCTAATATTCCTTCAAAATAAAAGTCAACTTAAGTTTTGCCAGATAAATGTTTTGGTGGTAAGCTAAAGTAGCAGGAATTTTTTTTTTTTTTTTTTTTTTTTTTTTTTTTGCACAAGAAAAAAAAAATACATTTTGTATACACAGCTTTCACAAGGAAAGTACTTACGTGAATTTGTGCAGGTGAGGTAAGGAAACCCAAAAAGGGCTTATAATTAAACCTCACCATGTTAAGTATTAATAATCACCAACCAGTAGTGATAAAAGACAATATAAAAACAAACAATGGAAAACAGAAGCAAGTAAGATAGGGTAAGAAGTGAAATAGGGCAAAGTGCGAGACATTATTTTTGGTTTTCAGTAGCAATAACTTGACACAGCGCTGTGGCAGCTCTTTAATGGAAAATATTCTTGAAAATAAAAATTCCTGGATCCAGAATTTTTAGAGAAAAAAGCAGAAGTTTAGTGAACTGTCACAAGACAAGGAAGAGTAAAAGAGTTATGTAGCAGAGTCATGTTAATACTCTTTTACTGTATTAGATTATTGTCTCTTTAGTTCCAGTATTATTGATGAATTGTTCACATAATACAGTCTCAGAATAAGGCTGCTGTGAAGCCAGAAATCAGGGAGAGTGGACCTCAGTCACAGACTGACTTACAAAGTTTTTAAGAGGTTTTTTATTTGTGATTTTTTTTAGGCAAGAACAAAATCTAAAAACACTCAAGCCCTCTAATGTGAATTTGAGTGCTGATATAAAAGAAAAAAATGATTAATTTTGCACTTTATCAGCACTCAAATATGCTAGATTAAGAAAGACACAGTAACATGTAATTTTAGATTTTTTTAATTTACTTTTTCCATCTATCTATCTATCTATCTATCTCTCTCTCTCTCTGACTGTCTGTCTGTCTGTCTATATTTTTTTAGTATTATGTACAATTACATGAATTAGATACATTAAACTGTTAGCAATGCAGGTTTTGATATTAACTGCATATGTTAAATTCTGAATGTAAATTTAGCACTTCAGTGAAGATTTTTTTAAATTAAACACTCATTTCAAATAGAAATGCTGCCTTCAAACATGCATCCTTTTCTTATTATGGCGCAATGCATGTTTCTGATGGCAGTGCTATCTCAGTGATATTATCCAAGTATACATTTGTAGCACAAATTTAATATCCACATTAAATATATGACTAACTTTGCCTTTTTAATGTTTTCAAGCAGCACTAAATCCACTTTAGAATTATTCATATTCTTAAACTTGAAGTCTAGCGCAGGATTGTTTTTACACTTTTTATTTATTTGGACATGACAGACATCTCACTTCTTTTCTTCTTACTCCTGTGTACCTTCTGGGTTTGCCCACAGCCCTGCAGTCTCATGCCCTCATATGGGCATAAAAGAGACATTTCTCTATGCTAACTAGGAGAAATGTGCACATAGCATTCATCCATTTGAGAACACAGGTGAGAACATTCAGGGAGCACAGTAGGCTACAAGCATCCCCTTCCTAATTATTTCACTTTTTGAGAATATTTGTCATGCAAAATGTGAAAAAACAGTTTAAGCAGTGTGTAGTCAATTTTGTTGTCACCATTAATGGTTTCAAGAAGTTACAATAACATTTTAGAAATAATTCACCATGTCTAGTTATGATCTACAAAAGCAAAACAGGTCACAAGGTATCAGTTTTACTTTCATCCTGTTTCATAACCAGTTACAAACTTACTACAGGCTCTTTCAGTTAAAATTTTCCTACATTTTTATTCACCCTGTTGTCTCTTACATAAACAGTGAAATGGTTTGCTTATCAGGAATATTTACTTTGGAAATGGAAAGAAAGAGTCTGTTTCTGCAAGGTACTGATAATCCTTTTGGTTAACACCTACCCTGCTGTAGAGGTTTCAGGCAAAAAATCTGTGACAAAACAGTCAGTTCAATGCTGATTGTCTTGTTTGCTTATGTAGGTCATGAAGAAGCATCAACATTAATTTCAGCTTCTTTCCTAACCAGCAAAAAAGAGCTTTAATGAGGAAAAACTTTAAGAAAGGATTGTCCTTGAGGTATGAAAGCGATAATTGCTGTTCCAAATGAATATTTTTGACAGCACTTGTCCTTCTTCTTTTGATTATTTAACAACACTGTCAACACAAGCTGGAGCATAATATTTAAAAGATGGATATGGATATTATTAACACACACCATCTCCACTTTGTTAAACAAGCTCTGTAGAGTAAGAAAAGTGAAAGAATATTGAGAAAATATCCCTGTCTGCCACTGCTGGTACCTGTCAGTCTTTCCTTGTTCTTCTTTAATGTCAATGTGAGCAACAGAGAGGAAAACATTGATGGGGTTACAGGGCTGTAGCTCACAACAGCAATCAGCCACAAAGCAGAAGACCACACACTAAACTATGCCTAAGGCACATGGTGTGTACAAGTTGACAACCCTCTGCTGATTCCATAGCTGGAGAGTTCGGAACTTCACTTTCATTTATGTAAGCACAAAAACTGTGTGGCAGAGCTTCATTATTGGGTTTCCATGGCCAAGCAGCTGCATGCAAGCCTAAGGGATGGAGTTTTGTTAAGCAGAGCGACACTGGACTGTGGTGCAGTGGAAAGGGTTCTATGCAGTGACATTTCACACTTCTCTGTTTGACAGTCAAATGGGTGAGAACGTTATCTGCCTGACTGTGTTGTGCCTACTGTGAAGTTTGGTGTAGGAGTGATAATAGTATGGGGCTGTTTTTCAGGGTTTGGCCTAAGTCCCTTACCTCCAGTGAAGGACAATCTTAATACTTCAGCATATTAAGACATTTTGAACAATGCTATGCTTCCAACTATGTGGCAACAGTTTGGGGAAGGCCCTTTTCTGTTCCAGCATGACTGTGCCCCAGTGCACAGAGTAAGGACTATAAAGACATGGTTTGATGAGTTTGGTATGGAAGAACTCAACTGGCCTGCTTAGAGCCCTGACCTCATCCCCATCTAGCCCCTTTGGGATGGACTGGAATGGAGATTGTGAGCCAGGCCTTCTTTTTCTTTTTAGATACTTTTATTTTTAAATTTTCCACAATAAGTGAACATAAAACAGGTGAGGACACAGGTAGGTACAATTCTCAAAATTATAAAAGTAGACATAAAAAACACAGGTACGGCATAAAAGAGCACAGTCTGACAGTCTTAAATGAAAAGTGAGACTTTTTCATTTATTTCAATCCCATTTTTCTCAAAATTTCTCTCCTTTTTCCTTTTGAAGACGCAATGTAAAAGTCATTTTCTCCATCATGCAAATAGAGTCTATAATGTTTACAAGAAGTTTTACAGTTGGTGGATTCTTTTGAAGCCAGCACTTGGTAATTGCCTTCTTACTTGCAACCATACATATCTTCAAAAGATATGAATCACTTCTACAAGGCAATCAGGTATTTTTCCAAGGAACAGAGGGGTGAAGGAAATATCAAACATTATGTCCAAGATTTTTACAGTTAACTGCTTCACATCATTCCAAAAGGTACTAAGACATGGGCAGGACCAAAAAATATGAAAATAGTCTGCAGAAACCATCCCACATCCCCTCCAGCAAGAGAACTGTGACCCACTTAACTTTGATTTCTGTTTTGGGGTAATAAAGAATCGTATTAGGTTTTTCCAGCAGAAATCAAGACAGAATAACGAGTGTGGTGGAGGACGGAATTTCCCAAATTTGAAGCCATATTTCTTCTGAAATGATTACCTTAGCTTCTTTTTCTCATGGCTGTTTAATATAGTCTGTTGTATTCCTATTGTTCAATGTGAAGCTTTTGTAAAATTTACCAGTAACACCCTTAAGACTTTTTGAATCATAAGCGTCAGTAAATATCTGTATTATTCCTGGGTCGTCAGCCAAATCAGGTGTCTTTATTTCTTTCAAGAAGAAGTGGCGGATCTGCAGGTAGCGATAAAAATCTTCTTTAGCCAGTCCATAAGATTTACTCATATCCTCAAAATTAATCATATTTCTGTTTTTTATTATCCTACAGAAGGAGGTGATTCCTCCTTTAGCCCATTGCTTGTACTTATGGTCCTGTAATGCTGGGAGGAAGTGCAGATGGAACACAGGCCAACTCAGCATCCTGACCTCTCTGTGGAGCTTAAATCTCTTTACCACCTCTGACCACATTTTCAGAGATACACTAACACAATGATTTTGTAACTGGAATACTTCACTGATTCTACTAGGACAACCTAGGACTGACTGGATGGGAATTTCTATTAAAGATAACTCAATGTCTTTCCATTTAGTTTCATAAGCTGGGTTACACCAACATACTAAAGGCCTCAGCTGGGCTGACAAGTGGTAGTCTCTAAGACAAGGTAGGGCCATGCCTCCCCTCCCTCCCGGCTGCTGCAGCGTTGATTATCTTACTCTTGGTCATCTATTATTCCAGATGAATCTTGATACGTTTATCCCACTCCCTGAATTGTTTTAGAGGAACATCTATTGGAAGAGCTGTAAACAAATACAACAGTCTTGGGAGAAAGTTCATTTTGATAGTCCGGATTCTGCTGCCAAGGTCGAGAGGAAGCGGGCCCCACCTGTCCAAGTCATCATAAATTTTCTTATTTATCAGTTTATAATTAACATCATATATCTGAGAAAGTTTTTTTGTCAACAAAACACCCAAATATTGAATATGTGGTTGATGCCAGTTGAATCGATGCCTTTGCATCAGTTGATTTGAAGGAGCAAAATTAAAGGTTAATACCGTTTTTTTTTTTTGTTTTTTTTTTAATATTGAGTGTGTACCCAGAGTAACTACCATACTTTTCCAGAATATTCATTAGCAGTGGGACTCCACATTCAGGATTTTTAATTGTCACTAGGACATCGTCTGCATAGAGAGAAATTTTATTTTCAACATCTCCTATAGTTATACCTTCTAGAGCATTCTTTTCTCTGACAGCTTGAGCAAGGTGTCAATGAAAAATTGAAAAGTAGCAGGCTCAGCGGGCAGCCCTGTCTGCATACATGTAGCATTATTCTTGTCTGTAAAACATCCATCAATTTTTATCCTCACTGTTGGAGAGGAGTAGAGCATTCTCATACATTGTAATACATCAATAAACCCAAATCTTTCCATAACTTGAAATAAGAAATCCCCTCCAACTCAATCAAAGGCCTTCTCAGCATCAAGGCTGAGAAGGACTGCACTTGATGCTTCTTCAGAAATGTGATCTATTGTATGGATGGCTCCTCTTATGTTATCGTGTGTTTGCCTATTGCTTATAAAACCCGTCTGATCCTCACTATCAAGAAAGGCATTATTGTACTCAATTACTTGGCTAATATGGCTTCATACAGTTTATAGTCGATGTTTAAGACACTAATTGGTCTATATCCTTTGCAGTCTGTTTTGCCCCTTCCCTCCTTTGGTATGACTGAAATAAACGGCTCACTCCATGACGGTGGGATGGCCCCACCCCTTAGAATATAACATAATAATTAATAGAGTCCTTTAATAAAGGGAGCAGGGATTCTGTCATGCACTTATACCATTCTGGAGGAAATCCATCACAGCCTGGTGATTTATTGGCGCTGAGGTTTGAAATTCCACGATCAATCTCTTCAGTTGAGATTTCAAAAATTAGTGTATCGTTTTGGTCTTTACCTATAGAGGGAAGGTCTAATGATGAGAGAAACATCTGAATTGTTAGTCTGTCTGCTTTTCCTGGTTGTGTATATAATAATGTGTAGTATTTTTCAAACACCTTCTGGATTTCCTCTACCTTCGTGGTCATCTTGTCTGTTATTGGATCCTTAATTTTATGAATTGCATTTTCAGCCTGCCTCCATGTAAGCAGCTTGGATGCTTTAGGCCCTGCCTCGTAACATCGTTGTTTCATGAATCTTAGCTTTTTTTTCAATTTCTTCTCTAAGAATTTTATCTATTTCTTGTTTAACAGGCCTCATTTGTTCACGTATAGATTTGTTGTTCATAGAATGAAGTTGCTCCAGGTTCTTTAACAGTTCCTGCAAATCTGATAGCCTTTTAGCTCTCATCTTCTTTAGCATAGTACTCTTAGCAATAATTTTGCCTCTAACAAATGCTTTTGCTGCATCCCACAAAATTGCAGGGTTAACTTTTCTATTATAATTATGTTCCATGTACATTTTTAATTCCCTGGTCATTTCAGTTTTGAATGTACTACTATTTAATAAACCAGTATTCAGCCTCCATAAGGTGTTTTGGGACTTCTATTAAGGTTAAATTTCATAGTAAGTCCAGAGTGATCAGAGAGGTCTGAGCCAGGCCTTCTTGTCCAACATCGGTGCCTTACCTCTGCAGAATGAATGGGCAAAAATTCCCACAAAAACAATCTAAAATCTTGAAAGAAGAGTGAAGGCTGTTATAGCTGTAAAATGAGGGGGCAACTCCATATTGTATACATGTATCTGATTACGTCTTTACAGTCTTTTTCTTTGTAATGGTCAGGTGGCTGAATACTTTTGTCCATATAGTGTACCATCTTCTTAAATATCCATTTTCCTTGCCAAAACTATGCCTGCAGTTCACAAACCAGCTGGCAAAGGTTATAAATGAATGGGCACAGATTCTAAAGGTTGCGCATATACAGTACGTAGATTTGTAAACCAACAGATTTAACAATGGCTGTGTTTTTCCCACCTGACACCAGAGGGCACCGCTAAGTTTTGCAATCACGTACACCATAGAAAGATTCAGTTTATTTTTCATGAGACCTTTAAAACCAAAGGAATGATGGACTATTTCAATTAAAATTCCCCCCACACACATAGAGAGAATCTTGATGTGGTTACTCTTGGAATAAACATTTTCACAACAGCAGCGGTATCTCTGGAGGAGAGATTTTTACACTTGAGGAGATTTTTGCTTCAGTCTGTGTTTGTCACAGCCTCTGCCAAGTAGAGGAGAAATCTTTAATAATTACATAATTTACTTTTTCATTCCTTCCGCCTTCCTCTTTTTATTTGATCCAGTTTTTCTTTCAACTGAGTTAATGTAAGAAGTTTTATCTCAGCATAGTACGGAGGCGAAAGATCCGGCGAGGTTTGTGAGGCTTTTCTAAAGGATTCAGATTCCCCCTGTGAGAAAAGCTCTCTTACCTTTATCCCCACTAAAGCTGAGCATAATATTACCATGTTGCCTGCACCTCCTAGCTATTACAAGGTTGTGAAGAGGATTCTCCAAGGTTAAGGAATAGATTAAGGATATTTCAGAATAGATTCTAATCCAGTAAAGATTTTTTCTCTCCCTCTTTTTACAGGATTAGTGTCTGAGTTTTACTGTTCTTGTCCCGCCAACAAGAAGCTTACTGTGTCCACCTTTCAATCTCTGTCTCCACCCCAGGAGGCTTTGGAGCTCTTCAGGCCAGACTTCATCAGTCGATCTCAAGGTCGGGTGAGGAGGTTGGAGCAGAGGGCTATGAGGAGGAGAGCGCTGCAGGAGTCCAATCCAGACCTAGTGCAGGACCAGAGGGAGGAGGGAGGCAGACAAAGGAGAAAGTGCACCACACCGGATCCACTTAGCGGTAAGAGCAGCGGAGTAACCTGGCTTGGCAGAGGTAACCCCCTAAATAAAATACGATTTCATGTCTCCTGGTCACTTGGCAGCCAATCAGAATGGTTTGCTCTGCTCTCAGGCATGATGACAGCAACACACTAGGACTTTTAGGTCATGAAATGGAGGATTATGGGGCAGAAATTGGGGCACTCAGGCTAGAAATACAGCAAAAAAGTCAGTCTCTTTGAAATAAACTCATGGAATTAAAAAAGGCAGGTTCTTGTCTTCAAAACCGATCCCTCGCTATCTTTGATATGCGGTTCCATCATTTCACAAACCTTGGACTGTTGGGATTAAAGCTCCTTCAGGGGTTGTATGAGCTCCTGGAGAAAGAGCAGCATTTTAGCCCCAGAAGTATGCTAAAAAGAAAAAGTAAATACAGCATTTCAAACTGAATCATGTTTTTCTCTGTACTCTGTTCTCTAATTATGCCTGTTAACCTCAGTAACCTCAGCTGGCCTGTGGAAAAAGGGAGGATATTGCATACTGCATTTCATTCCCCTTTATAGTGTAGTGGCAATTATCCAACTTTGCTCTCTGGTGGCCGTTATCTAGTATTACAGATCAGTGAAAGCATTTTCTTCTAAGGCTCTGCATGCAGGGAGTACACTCAAGTAGAGACTAGAATAAAATGAGCTCCAAGATGTTTTGCATTTGCCTTAAAAGAAAGAAAAAAATATCCAATATAAAGTAAAACAGTGACACAGCCAGCCATAAGTGAAACAAAGTTAGAATACAACTAACAAATATTTGTCATATAGGAAAAAGAAAGCATTATAGCCTAGCATCCTGCAAATATATTCACAAAAATAAAAGCAAAAAATAGAAATCAATGGCTCAGGGTCACTTGAAAATGTAGAGCTAGGAATTAGAGGTGGCAGCAGGCAGCATACTGATACTGATAATGAAAAGGCAATATTTTAAACTTTTTAAGCCAAAAATGTTTTCTATTAATGTATAAATTCCACCTGTGTTTGCATAGCCGCAGTATACTTTTCAAGAATCCAACCAAGTAATATATTAACAGATATTTGACTCTCTTTGTCTGCATACTTTGTGTCAAAAAGTGCATTTCCAGATAGTTGCAGTGATTTATTTTTACCTTCATAAAGGAGTAGACTGCTTTTCTGTGCAGGTGATACTGCTGAATATTGAGTGTCACAACCTTTACATTTTTCACAGATGCTGGATCTGCCTGAATGATAAACTCTGGCATGGCTTTGTTCCATTTCTCCCTACAATTTTAACTCAACTGTCAGATTCTCTTTTAGATTTGGGAGAATAATTCAAATGATTCAACCTTGTAATCAAAGAATTCAATTGATTTTCTACACGGACATGTTCATGCATTTTGGTTGTTCCAGTGTGCAGAGGGACACTCTTAGTAAATGAACTTTGAAAATTCTTTAATTTAAGGAGACCTATTATTCTGATCCATATTTAACTATACAGTACTGTGCAGAACTTTTAGGCATGTTTGTGCCAAAAATTGAGGCTGAAGTAAGGCGTGTAATGAGGTCAATCAGGGGGGAAGGAGGATTGACACAAATGTATCGAAGCCTGCGAGTAAGTTCAGTCAGTAATCTCAACCCCAATGATTCACACCTGGCATGCATCTTAATCAAATCACACGACTCACATCCTCCTAACTTAGTGGTCTATTTGAGCTGCAAGATTTCTGGTTTCTTCCTCTGCTCTGTAATTGCCCACTCTGCCCTGGATCAGCACTGTGCTCTCACTGCAACCCACCTCCGATCCCAGCATCCACCAGCGTAGGGTTGAGATGTTATCTCACTACTCCTCAATTCTGCATGTAAAATAAATCTGCAAAGAGTGATTAAGATGGAGCCTGATGACAAACTATGTTATGCTGCCATGATAAATGCTTAAACAAACTCCAAATGGGAAATGACTGACTGAGCCCTGGTTGTGCTCTGGATGTCTTTGCACATTACCAGGGGTGTGGGAAAATAATCTGTTGAAAAAGTAACAAAGTTGAAACCTTTAGGGCAGAGTAAGGGGGTGGATGTAGTGAATATGCAGGGCAGTGAAGGGCAGTGGTTCTTAACCTAGGGTCAGGACACCCTTGGGGGTGAGGGGGTTGCCAGATGCCTTCCAAAAAAAGGATATTTTTAAATGGTTTCAATTGGTATATTTTACCCATTTTTATACAAATGTGTGCATAAAATTAGTAGATAAAAAATAAATATGGCCATTTGGTGAGATACATCCTCTTATCAAAGTAAAAGCTTCTTAAAATGTAAATCTGCACATGACTATTGCTCAATGTGCACAGCTGTGTTAACTATGCTTCAACCACCCTCAGGTACAGTGGCGGTCCCGAGTCTCTGGCACCTTTATTTTGGGGGTTGCAGGCTGAAAAATGAGAACCCCTGGCCTAGGGTACTGTCCAGGCAGATATCAGGGTCGCCAAGAGCCCCCTGGCTCAAACATACACAATAACTTTTGAAGCATTTTATTTTTTACCCAGAAGCCTCTGTGTTTTTCACTATTTTGCTAGGCAGATTTTTCTACCAGTCACGTGTTCTTGCATTGCAAAACAGTGACAGGGCTTTCTAGGTTTAAAATGGTTTGAAATTTTTTGATAGTGCGGACATTTGAGCCAATGTTTTGTGGCCCATTTTCACTGAAAAAAATCCTAAATTCAGGGAAAGCTGTACCCATCTGTTACACTGTAGTCCTTCTTAAAGGAGCAATGCTCACTGAAATCACTGGAGGCTAATGCCACTACTACTGCTACGTACCTCATACAACTCAACTTCAAAAAATACAGAAATATCCCTTTAACTCTATTTGCCTGCCTGTTAGAGAGTAAATAGTAACCACGGGTAGTCTACCTGATTCCACCCATGCAGTCTTTTGACTGCTGGACCACCAAAGCCTGAAATCTGGATCTGTTGTCGACATTAACACTTTTTGTATCATAGACAGTTTTTACACCAGTTCTACTTCGTCACAAAGCCAACAGATGTGACACTTTACTGCTCAGGAAAATGGAACAGTGAGCACACAAAATGTCCTTTAATGTCTTTTAATCTGGGCAGAGCAGCAGCGATGAAAGCTGAAACCCATCCAGTGCTGGTCTGTATGCTACTGCTTTAGCCAGATTAGAAAGGACATTTTGTCTACTGACTGTTCAGTTTCCTGTAAATGGTTTTTACTCATGATTTGAGGTATACCTGAAGAGGTTCTGTTATTTGAGAGTTCTTCTCTTTCTACCTTTTCACCACTCAACTGCTCAACCATTTGGTAGCACATTGTTAAAGTAAAATTACCTTATACTTCAGGTGGTTGAAGGGCTTCACTTAAGTTTTAAAGGTTATGAAGGAGTCATGGACTTACTAGGAACCTTAAACAGCTCACAGAAGAGTGTAATTATGAACAAAGTGTTGACGCTTTTAGCTGAAGAACTCTGCCAATTCCAGTTCAATCTGTGAGAGACAAAGTAGTTGGACTAGTCAGGCTGGATATGGCTTTTTGTGTTTGTTTATGTGGGTTATGTGTCCTGAAAAGAGAGATCACACACAACCCCTCAGTGTTCATTAACATATCCAGGATTCATTTACATATTAATACTGATTTGTTATTATTATGTGTTTGTGTGTATTTGTGTGCATGTCCTAGATAACCTTTTCAAGCCTAGAGAGAGGTCTATATCCGGCAGAGAGATGCAGCTGAGGTCCAGGCGGTGAGTTCTCCAGACGGCGTCTCTCCTCCCTTTTTGTTTTGATTCAGCACAATCCATCAAGCTTGTTTGTCATACCTGTCATGCATGCAGGTCTGTGCACAAACACAATACAGACTCTCACACCTACATGCTGTATGTATACAATAGATTTTTGACAGCCAAATGTCTCGACAGGAGATATGAGGGACCCTTTGTAAACCTTATCTCTTTCCCTCTTTCTTTTTTCTTCCCTTATCTGGAAAGGCACACCTGATCAAATGATGGCTGCCCATTGTAATTTTTTTCACAAACGGGACATTATCAGACTCGGAGGATCTCTTAACAAATTGGCTGTAGTTGTGGGAGTGAAAAAGGAGTCTGTGCGCGACCTGTTTATCAGTGCATCCAGGTTTTTCACCGGCTGTGGCCTCACTAGATAATACCTTGTCTCTCATATGCCAACCCGCTGGCACGGCTCAGCCACCCTCACACTTCTGATCCCAGATTCCTCTGCCCCCCCTGTATGATTATGCCTTTCTTGTGCATGCAGGATTTACAACAAGCTGCCAGAGGTGACAAAGAGAAAGGAAGAGGAGAAAAAGAGAGCTGTATCACAAACCAACAGACTGCGAGCTGAAGTCTTTAAAAAGGTAGATTCTAGGACTTTGATTATGTGTTCAAGAGAAGGGGAAACACAGACTTGCAGAAATATCAAAGCAAAAGAAAAATCACAGAGCATAAAACTTATTTTTAACACTGCTCTTTAAGTTGGCTGTGAATGCATCTCATGCTGTTAAACACTGTAGCAGAGATTTGAATGTTTCTCTGGAGAGGTATTTTAGTTAGAGGTGTAGATGTTGGGAATTATGGACTAGCCATACTCGTTTGTCACCCAGCAGGTGAGAAATGGCTCAAAATACCATTATTTTCTTTTAATGTATTTCTGTTGTTAAAGTGGAATATTGAAGTATTTTCAGACAAATTGCCCTAAAGCAACAACATGTTAACTTTCCACCTTAAAGTGGTATTCTAGAAGTCTATCTAACAATACCATCACTTTCAAAAGGAGGAAGGTGTCTATGTCATTATCATTGAGTGCCAGGCTGCCTGTTAATGGCACAATGTTACTTTGGCAGAGGGCAACAGTCTTTATAAGATACAGACTTAGTCTCACTGACGTCAACCATTGGTTTCTGAAAGATAAGGCTTGGCAACTTAGCACCATAAAGCTCCATTCATTCACAGAGCTACCCAAAATGCTTTGATAAATTAAAAAGAAAAAATTCAGAATGTTGAGAGCCCCTATTTACCTTTATCTTTTTACTGTTCCCTTATTTCCTTTCCATCATTAGCAAGCTCTTTTTTTCCATGGTTAAGTTAATATCATAATCTTCAATCTACCCAAAAATCATTTTTTTCTTTTCAAATAAAAGCAGGTCTATATCTACAGAGGAAGTTCATTACCCCTGGTTTAAGACCAATCTAAAATCAAACAGAAACGGTTTCAAATGCCAAAGAGTAGAATTTAAAAAGCAACAAAAAAGTGATTTATCATAATTAACTACAGAAATACTGAGATTTATCATGATTAAAAAAATTTAATCATTTGACAGCCCTAACTAAAAATAAATCTATGATTTGCCAAGACCTGTTTCTTTACTTGTTGATCTTTAAGTAAAGTTTGGAACCTCAAAATCCAATTCCCAATTTGCAAACCAATTTCCAAGCAAACCTGTCTGTGCTCAGGCATCTCAGCTCTGTAGGACAGGGTGAGGAAAATTATATCTTCATGGTTTCATTTCCAGAAGAAATATAGTGTTGTATTTTTTCTTGTTTTGTGTGTAACCCAGGTACAACAAATATACCAGGCTGATGTTGTAATTGTCATAGACTTTTCTTGTACATGTGTGAAAGATCTAAGGAGGAGCACAAGGTTTTGTCTGCTGTGAGGCTGCCAAAAATAGAATTTTTAATATTGACTAAAATCATGATAAAGCAGTTATTAAGTACTTTATACAAAGGTCTTTTGATAAAGAAAAGCATGTAGAGGCCTTTTGGGGGGGTTATTGGAGAAACGCTAAAAAGTGTATATATTTTTGATGGCAGTGTGTCACTTTTTTTTCTCTTCTGGGTCCTAGGGGGCTCCACTTTTGTTAGGAACATGCTGGGGGGGCTCCAAGAAAAATGGCTGGGGAACACTGTTCCAGAGAACGTGGGGAAATTAGATGATGTGTAATTGAATGATCAGCCAGCAGATGTCAGTGTTCCACTGCTAAAAACATCTTGTGCCATTCATCACACTGGACTGCAGCTGAGATTAATATGCCGTCAGTGTTTTGTTCTGTCATTAGCTAGTAGTTTTTGTTTAATCTGTAAAGTTTCTGAATTTTGTTTTTTTAAACTCATATGAGGAAACTTGAAAAATTCATGCCATTCATTCACTGTCCTCCACTCTTTACGCCACTGTGTTACTTCCAGAGCCGTAGAAACCAAATATTATGTTAGCTTTGCTAAAAGCCCATACTTAACATTAAGTCTACTACCTGCTTTAACAGGCAGCACCCTCATCCTCTGACAATGAAGGGTAAATAAATGAATGATATATTTAGGGCATGCTGTGTCAGACAGATCCACTCAGCTTCTCTTGTGGCATGCCCTCAGTCTCTCTCCCTCTCGAATCTCACAGTGACTTCACCGTCACCTCAGTAAGATATTAAGAGATGCGTTCAGTGCTTTCACACAATGTCACCGTCATGGCAGCTTCAGTGCGTGTATGTCAACAAGGAAAAGTGCAAGAGGTTTTCAATGAATTTTGATTCAACTTGAACAAAGCTGATCAGCTCCTTGATAGTTAGGGGAAACAGGAACTATTTTTCTGCCCACCTAGAGACATATCCAAACTTTTTTAACAGGTCAGCCCAAGAGGAGCATTGACTTAAGCAAGAAGGGTAAAAGTTCACAACATAGACTGTATTAATGTCAGCCTTTGGTTCCTGAAAAGACAAGGCATGGCAACTTACAAAGCACTATTCATACACAGAGTAATCCAGTATGATTTGTGTCTCTACCTATCCTTCTCTTGATTTAAAATAGACAAAGAATTAGAACTCTATCATATGAAAGAGCTTAAGTTCAAACTGGGACATGTTTTGGGGACTTTGGACCCTTATACAGCAAAGGGACATTATCTAATTCACTAAAATCAGAAAAATACCAGCCAGAAGTTAGCTTTGGTGATGTTTACATACTGGTATATCTTAAGGTGTGGAGATAAATTTCTCTTACACTGCTGCTAGGATAAAAGTCGACAGAAGTACAGACAGTTTTACGTCTTTACCATGTGTTGGGTCAATAATGCTGCTGTTTGGGAAGTGAAAGGCAAGAAATTCTTCATCAAAATATAGGTGAGTGATAATTTGCTAATAATAGCATTCAAAACTAACGTTAATCATATCGGGATCACTGTCAGCTGACAGTCAGTGTTCTGGCGCTGTAATGTCAGTTTAAAAGGGGTCATTTTTTATTTTTTTATTTTTTTTATTTAGCAAAAATTAACAGAAATGGTGCAAGGAGGGAACGAAGTCCATATTTTCATCAGATTAGCACAATATTTGATGGCAGTTTTAGCTTTAGTGCTACTATCTTTTAGCCTACAGAGACAGAGAGCACCATGTCTGATAAAAATCCAACATTTGCTCCTCTCTGGGTTTTCTCTCTGATGGCTTTCAGGTGAAGTATAACTCAGGCATCCAACTGAAAAAACAACTTATTTTCCTTAAACATGTAGGCGGCAACCAAGACTGCCAACTTGTCTGCCATCAGTTCATGAGTGTGACATCATGTGAAAGTTAATTGGGAGCCATGCCACCCCAGACCCCTCCCTGGTAACACCCCTGCACAGGCATCCAAAATTAAGTGACTACAGTTTATCCATACCACGCAGTTTAAATATGAAGGTTATAGTAAAGCCTTATTACTTTTTATGGGAACATTTTCTATTCTGGGGAAATAGAGGTGGCGGGATTAGTGACCTACCAGGTCCTTTCGTATGAAGCTATTAGCCAGGTTTGACGATGATGAAATTGGGAGCAAAATTGCATGTTTCTCCATGAGAAACTATGAGTCGTGTGCAGTTTGGACGCAGAAATTCTCCAACATTCTCAGAGCGCAGGGGGGACTCACTGTGGGATCTGATAGCACAGGGTTAAGGGCCGGTTGGTTTTTGAAAGCTGGCTGAAATTAGATTCCAGCTGTTGGGTGCTACTGTAAGAGGTGAATGATTGCATAGTAGGGTGTCTGTTTGAATTGCAAAATCTGAATTATTCCCTTCCCCACCTTGGCTGCACACCTCAGGAACAAGGCTGATAGAAGTGGAAGCCAATTTAGCAGCAGGAGTTGCTCCTGCATGATTCAGGGCTGCTCTTAAGAGATTGAAGGAGGGGGAATGTAAGAGATAGATGTGTTTTTGATTTGTTTGTTTGGGAGGGAAGATAACAGTAATATTTTCTTCTGTTTTGCAGAGACTACTGGATCAGATCCTGCAGAGATAAATGAAACACACCAACTATTCTCCTTGTATTCCATGTAGTAATTTGTATTCATTTTAATCTACGCAAATCATGCTTATGTGTCTGTCTTTTGATTTAATTTAAACTAAGTTCCTGTGATAATTCCCTTATATATCTTTGCATGACCTGCTTTGTAATGCAAAGAAATGCAACAAATCATAAGTACTGACTTTGCCAACCTTTGTGCAAGAGTAAACATACATTTTTCTGATGGATTCATTCCTCTCTTAATCTGCCTTATATGAAAAGATGTTTTGTTAAAGCTTTTGGCACATTGCGTTACTATCGTCCATTAAGATTTTAGAGACAGTGTATTTAGAATCAGGTGGAATCAAAAAAGTGACAAAAGCTTTGACAATCTTATTTTGCAGACGTTGACGAAGCCAAATATTTACATCCATAATTACTAAACTCTGAGCATCTGTAAGTTGATATAATAGGGCAATGAGTTTGTCATTTGTCTCCCATGCTTAAATGTGCACCCAGTGATTAAATGCATTACACATTAATCACAGCATTCCTCTCATTTCTGTCCCTTCTCTCCTAATGATTTGCTTTCTTATCTACCATATCATTTTCCATTAATGTATCTAAAAATGAAATAAAAGCATTCCAAGGACATTCCCTGTACAAGTGGCATCATTTTCCAGGAAACGGAGTCTCAATGCTTAAAGCGAAGCACCTTGACTCTGACATTGGCACTGTACTAAAGGTGTTTTTCAAAGAGAGTGAGGAGGGAGGACCGTGTTTCGTCACTGACTTCACGTCTGCCTCGAGGCCTCTGGAGCCTCCCATCCGGAACAGTGGAATTCCAAGCTAATCGAACTCAGGAGACATACGGTGCCTTGTGAAAGAGGGCCTTTGTCACATGTGCTCCGAACCAGAGATGACATTGTAATAAGAGAGGAGACTCTAGAGCACAGCCTCAGACCGCAGTCCACATTTAGCCTGTAAAGGTGACTGGACTGGCATCTCTGTGGCATTTAAACAGAGCCTGCTGGGATGAAAAGTGAACAAGAGAAGGACATGTGCTGCAGGTCTTAGACAAACACACTCAATAAATACACACTGTTTTTGTTGAGTGGGTTGCTCTGGAGTAAATACTGACAGTGTTTTAAACCCAAAATAAAACACAAAGTTCTAGTTAAATACAGCTTGATGTGGGATAATGTAATAACGTTGTGTGTGGTAAACAGTAGGCCTATTGTTTACAGAGGTTGCTGAAAGGAGAAATCCCCATGGGAGAACTCCTCTCCTGCCATGTCGGCTGGTTCCAGACGATGAGCAGCAGACTGACAGGCAGTTATATACAAGGCGAAAGGCTCCTGTCAGTCAGCCTGGCTCTCTGTGAGGCTTCATGTGTCTGTATGTCACATTGCTATCTCCACATAATGTGGACTATGCCTTCTGAGGCCTGGCGACTGGCTTCCAAATGGCCTTGACTGACTCAAATGCTCTGAGGATGAAGATGATATGTCTGCTAAAGAAAGGAGCTGAGCTTGTAGGGCTAATTGTGTACATTAAGGCAGAGCCACAGATTATAAGTGTTTCACACGCTGAGCATCCTGGGAGTTTCTCTCCAGCAGTGGTTCTATGTTCTTGTATCATGTTAAATCAGGTTCCCAGCTGCAATAAAAATGTTGACCCTCAAAGTGAGTAAGCAGCATGCCAGGAGGTACAAAGAGCTCATAAATGCATAAACAAATCAGCTGTTACACTGCATGTTAACAATAGAAAATCAGAGAGAGAGATCAGAGAAGAGTAATTGTGTTTCAATAAGACTCTTAAATTAAAAAATAAAGACATTGAGATTAACTAACATTGTAGTTTTTCAGGTCATAACAGAATCAAAGTCAGCTTGGGCAAAACTCTGACATTTCTCAGGTGATGTCTGTACTGGGACATCTGTGACTTCTAAGCCTACAGCGTATTCACTGAAAAAATTAGACTTAACCAGCAGGCCCAGGCACAGCACAGATGGGGCCACAATGAAGACAGCGTGTAAAATTCACATAGTTTTATTGCAAAGCTTAGCACTAAGTGATTGAAAACTGCACTTTGAGCTGAAACCTCAGTCTCATCAAAGTTAAATCTTAGATGCTTTGAAATGTTGCGATAAATTAGCATAAAGGAGCTGATTTGATAGAATGGGAGTGATGCTGTTGCACCATGTTTTCTCAATGCAGGGACTGTGCTGGAGAAAACAGATTTTTGGTTATTTTTCTTTTTAAAAGAAAACCTGTCTGTAAATACATGAACCCTTTCAAGCAAGCCCTTAAGGGCTGCATGTTAGCTCTGCAGCTTAACAGCTGATTCAGGGTTTGAATGATGAGTAGAGCTCAAGTATTTTACCTTTATTCCACTGAGGCATGGGCAATGGTTTTGAACTACTGTAATGCACTAGTTAGTACATAAACCCCAACATGGAAGCACTTTAAGATGGAACATTAGTGCAGTGGTTAGCATTGCTGCTGATAGTTATGGGCTGGAATCTCAGTCTTGTGATTCCATATAATTGTGATAAATATACAGTACATTTTCTATAACTAGCACATACCTTATTGCAGCACTCTAGTGTGGTGGTAAGTACTGTTGCCTCATGGCCAGAAAGTTGAGCATGAGAGTCCTGATTGGGGCCTGCCATTGTAGGGCAAGTGTGTCCTGTATTTCCCCACTGCAATGTCACTTATAATTCTGAAATGCTACCATACTGGAAAGTGCATAAACTAAAGCAAGCACGTGTTTGGTGGTAAGCACTGCTGCCCCACAGCTAGTGGGTTCTGCTGAGTTCAAATCCCATGTGGAAATGCAGTGTTTGGAGTTCTCCCTGAATTGAGGATGATGATTTTGAAGTACTGCAATGCAGTAGAAAAATCAACCCAAACAAGCAAGCACCCCAAAGTACCAGGTCAGCGCTGCTGTCTATTAGTCAGGAGGTCCTGGGTTTGAACTCAAGTTGGGGCAGTCCTGTTTGAGGCTATTGTGTCCTGGCTTTTTCCCTTTGAAATAGTTTACTATCTACTTACTTTTTCACAGCCCTGATTCTGTGTGGATAGGTCTCAATCAGGCTTGTATCTTGGGACATTGCAATTTTCCTCCATAATTCTTTGCAAAATTGCTCAAGCTCTGTCAGGTTGCACGGAGATGGGGCAGGAACAGCTCTTTCAAGTTCAAACACAAATTCTCAATTGAGGTCTGGACTTTGATTCAACCACTCCAGAACATTCTACTTTTTATCTTTAAACCATTTCTGTGTAGCTTTCGCTGTATGCTTTGGGTCATTGTCTTGCTGGAAAATAAATAATCTCTCAACCTGTAGTTCTCTTGCAGACTAATTAAAATTTTCTTCCAGGATTTTCCTCTATTTTGTGACATCCATTTTACCCTCTACATTTGCTAGCCTTCCAGGGCCAGCTGCCGAGGAGCATCCCCACAGCATGATGCTGCCAAACATAGCGTCTGTCTGATGGCCAAAAAGCAGCATTTTGGTCTCATCAGACCTTCCACTTGACCATGAAGTCTCCCACATGGCTTTCAGTGAACTCTAGTAAATATGTAATACAAGTTTTCTTCAACAGTGGCTTTATCTTTGCCTCTCTCCCATAAAACATTAACTGGTGAAGAACCCAGGCAACAGCCGTTGTATGAAGAGTCTCTCCCATGTCAGCTGCTGAAGGTTGTAACTCCAGTGTAGTCATAGGTGTCTTGGTGGCCTCTCTCACTGCTCTCCTTTTTGCACAGTTTGTGAGAACAGCCAGATCAAGGCAGATTTACATGTGCCATATACCCTCCATTTCTTGATGATGGATTTAATTGGACTTTTGGGGATGTTCAGTCTAATATAGCCTACTTTAAGCCCTTCAAATGTTAATAGAACTTGATAAAGGCTTATGTACATTCAGATTGTTAAGTAAATTTAAATTTACTGAAATTTCTTGATAGAACTTATCTTTAACAGCTATTTTAATATAACATGTTTAATAATGTTATTAAAGGGGTTCAACATCTTTCAATGTCAATTGAAATAATTCAGTTATTCCAAATGTTATCCAAATTAGTGTATCATTTATGGTAAAGATTCAAATAATGAAATCATATAATTATATTCATAAATGTTACTCCAGACTGATTTGGCAGAACTAGAACACATAGTTAACATGGTGATGTAGCCATATTGGGCGGTCTATTTTGTAGTGTTGACCTATCCTGACCACAAACACAATATATTTTAAACTAACCAGCATCTTTTTCAGTCTTGTAGGGATGCGTCAGAATTTTGTCAGATGTGTTATTCGGGAGAAGAGTGTATTTCAAAGATATCTTTATGATACAACAGAAAGTTTCCTGGACTCTTTGTGTTGATGCTAATAAGTATGCTATGCTAGCTAGCATGGCCCTGTTGCAGGCGTACATGATGATATAGTTTTCCGGTTCACTGTTCGACTTTGGCTCCCGCTTTAAAGTTGTCCAGTCTGCCCTTCGTCCTAATTATAAAAAGAGAGAACTGGTGAAGATAAATGAGGTCCATGTTGTTTTACAAATACAGTAAATGGGTCTGTTAACTGTCTGGCTTTAGGACCCAGCGGAATCTCAAGCGCACATGGCAAAGTGTGGACGCTCTGGTACAGAGATGATGGTAAGTCCGCGTCTGTATTCTCCAATATCCCCTCATTCTGTTTTTCCTGCTGCTACCAACCGTATCCCCACCACCTGAGCAACTCATTTACACACAAATACAAGCTGACACATGAGGTGGTACGTTATTTCCCGGAGCGTTGCCCGTCTAAGGAAGGAAAAGTTTTTGACAGCTTCCCATTGGAAATGACAGTCTGCCGCACCTTTTCAGTGTCTTGGTGGTGAACCTTTTTATTTTGCTTTTTAAACCCGGTTTCCCCACCACCAAATCACTGCTTTGACTTGTATTTTCATCCTGTCAGTGAGGTGAACATCCCTGAAGTGTCTGGTCTTGCTGCATACATTACGCAGTCTGACCGGAGCGCCTTCCCCCGGCTTCACCCCACCAAGCCCGGGCATCATGAGAGCCTGGAGACGGCGGAAGAACTTTACTTTTCTGATCCTCGCCCTCCGAGTCTGGTGCCTTTCCACGGCGACCGAAAATGCTGACAACACGGTTTACAATATACAAGAAGGTGAGAAGGAAACGCAACTCTTGAAATGTCTTTGTTTAGGGATTTTGGCTATTTTTCATGTAGTGCTGCAAATGCTGGAGAGCTGGGTTAGAATATTTCATTCATGTTATTTCAGGATACGGATAGCACTGTCAGCTTTTTTATTTATTTATTGTCGGAGTTAATTTCCTATATGTCAAAGACTTAGTCTACGACTTTTCTCTATAAATATCTTCTCACTAAAGAGAGGAACCAGTGTTTTTTTCAGACCCTTCTTTCTGCCAAGACGGAACAATGATGGGAAGTGTCAGAATGGACAGATGAGTTTAACATTCAAGGGGATGCTGCCTTATCTTTAGGTTGTAAACATGAGCCTAACAGGATGTTTTGATTATTCAGCTGCTAAACTTAATCTTCTAAATGATAAGAACTGGGTATTGTGTTTATGGGACAAAGCACGTGCCATTATTCAAATGCTTGTGTGTCAGTGTGTGCAGCTATGCAACCACAAAATGACAGATCATGGGAACCCTTGAGTGGATCTTTTATATTATAAACCTAGTCATCTGCGTTCATGTGAATGAATTTTACTGCTTTTGTAAGCAAAGTACAACACCCCCGGGTTATGAAATATATCAAAAAATACTTTAGATATCTTATCTAGTAGTCTTAACGTTGCTGCTGCACGATTCTCAGAAGTCCTATGAAGAAAAAAATGAAAGTCTAACTAATGTGATTGCATTTAAGGTATTTTTCTTGAATAATTAAGGCTAGTCCCCACTGTTGCTAATTTAATGCTGACACACATAAAGCCAGAGGTAGCGTAACTTATAGTACCTCACAAATTTCAGCAAGGGATCCCTGAAAATAAGCCCAGGGGCCAAATAAAAGGAAAGATACATTTCAAGTATGGGGTTGTTAGGGCTCTTAAAGCAAAGGAAAAGTTTATGTGTGTTGAAAAAGGGTACCACATACTACCCTTTTGATGTCAGTAGGACGTCAGGCTTCTTTATGAAACGTTTTCACAGCATCTTACATCTTGGTGGAGGCAGTGTCTTGATGTCATGCTGTAATTTGTGAGCTAGAATAAAGCAGAGAGGTTGTCCTGGAGGCACTCTCCCTCACCTCTGATACATTATCTGAATCGGTCTATCTTACTACATGGGGTACAGAAATCAGACCTGTGACTATAAGTCATTTTTGACTCATCAGAAGATAAACAGATGTGATTTGGATGCTTCTTTCTGACCAGGATATTGCCATTTTTCTTTACATGCCTGTATTTATTTATTTATTTATTTTTACAATTGCACATCCAACACAAACACAGATTTTCTCCTAGTGGTTCAAGATTTTGCAGCATTGCCTCATCCCAGTGAACAGAAAAATATATGTTATGCTGACACATGTCTAGCTGTCATTTTTGGTCCTGCTGCTTTTATCCTCATCTGATCTCTGTGTTGGGATTTCACCTTGGGCAGGGATCAGCTTCTCTGCACTATCACATTTAAATACACACATACAGCAAACTAGGTGAAGTGAAGATAATGTGTTACTCCAGGCTCCAGGAGATGTTTTTTTTTCCAAACAACTGCATAATGAGAAAGTTTGGGAGAATATTTCCTAAAGGACTTGTTCCAAAGCTGCACACTACAAGTCCAGTGTGGGGACATTCTGCAATTTAAGCCAAATGAGACTGGAGAACTTATCAACAAAAAAAGAGCCTGTATTTGACTTCATTTTGGGGGGAAAATTATTTTAATGACACATGTAGTGTTTGCTATTATTCCAGTATTATAAATGCTTGTTCTGATGTCGACACTTGTTTTTAACGTGAAAAAAGTAGTAGTCAGTAAGGCATTTCGGGACTAGCTTGCACTGCTTTTGTGGGTGTTCAGCCTTTACAAATGAGAGGAAAAGATAGCGTGCAGTCCACAAGCATATGCAAATGGTGAAATCAACGCAAACTGCTCTACCAGGCAGACATCCTGTGCCTGTTGCATTTACATTTATGTAAATAAGGGAATATTCAAAAACTTGGTTAAAACATTTTCCTCCTATATGCTAAAAAGCCTCATGGCAAATACCATCTAACTCACAGGGACTTGCACTAATCGCAGCAGGCAATTACAGTGGTGTTATTTAATGCTATTGCAATCTGTGTATTTACCAGTAAGAGTTCTTTCTTTTTCAAACCACAAAACTGTGGTTTAAAAAAATCTAGCAATGTTACGGGTTTCCTCCATTGCCTCAGCTAACACAATTGAGAACAACTGCAGTGTCTCCATTGTAACATCCTGTGTTTCAGAACAGTCATTTTTTGGTCTGTGACTCCTGGGCTAGCACGATTACACCATGTTGCCTCACTGAACTGGCCTAAATTTTTGGAACCAGGATGTAATCAGACCCGTTCATCGAGTGCATGGTTACAAGTAGGGATGCAATGAATCATCAACGTTATCAACAAAATTTAGTGACAACATTTGCTGCAGATAGATTTGGTCGTCAACGACTGGTTGGATGCTTGTTGTCATGCTGTATGCAAACATTGTGTTGTTTTGCAGTTTGGAGTTTTATGAGGAGTGAGCCATCTCACCTCCTTACAATCTTTTCTCAGAGTAACAGTAATTGTTAAACTTCCTGCTGTGGAGTCCTGACAAACGCCAGGATGCACTGACTTAATTGTCAGTTGCAGTATCAAAGTTAACTTGGGGGCTAATGCCCTTATTTCAGCTCGTTAGCAGCGAGCAACAAGCAGACATAGCTTGAGTCTTGAGGAGCTGGGACTTTTATTATTGCACTCACAGCAATAATGGAATACTAACCCTGCTCATCCTTTTAGCCGTCAGTCGCCTTTTCCCTCTCTCCCTCTCTGAGGCATTTACTGGTATAGTAGGTGCTAGATATGTTGGTTTCGGTACCATTCTGGTACCAGATTGCTATTAAATAGAAACAGCATTAGTCTAAATTTGCTATGTGGCCATATTTGTTGATGGTAAATCAGCTGAATTTGACTGCATGTGATTTGATCTAGTGCTATGTTGTTAAATAGTCGATCATAATTTGTTTCTTGTTAATATTCAGGCCTCTTGTCCATTACTTTTAAATTGTTGTTTAATGGGGTTACTGCAGTAGTTTATCATTCATGTGGGAATTGTTTTGTATTGTGGATTTGGTCCATGATTTATGTTTTTGTGAGCCTTTTTTATGGTAGTTTCAATGGCTGTGATTACTTTACTATTGTGTGCTAGTAGATAAACTTCATTATAGTCACATCTGTCTTGCTTAAAACTTCATTGAGATTATTGCCAGAATTAATATAATGTTGTGATTAATAAGCAGGTGCTGAAAAGTACAGTACTTAATGGGTCACTGCACCATGGGCATCTCCACATTTATTAACCTATGCTCCAGCTTGGAAAACATCCAATTTCGGTAGTGTGAGATTGTGGCTCTTGTCTCATGTGAATCTTTGGCACTGATTTGATGGCAGATTATTACATGACATTACATGTGTGTATTGTGGGTTTGTGCATTTTTGCCGCTTTAGAAAAATATCCAAAGCCATGTTATACTTTGGGCTTCCACGAGCATACACATACATACATTCATCCATTTTCTATACCGCTTATCCCGTTGGGAGTCGCGGGGGGCTGGGAGCCTATCCCAGCTGTCATTGGTCGAGAGGCGGGGTACACCCTGGACTTGTCACCAGTCAATCACAGGGCTGGCATATAGAGACAGACAACCAGGCATGCTCACACTCACACCTATGGCCAAATAAAGAGTCACAAATTAACCTAACGAGCATGTCTTTGGTAGTGGAAGGAAGCCAGAGTACCTGGAGAGAACCCACACATGCAAACTCTGCACAGAAAGGCCCTGACTGTGAAGCAAAACAAGGACCTTGTTCTTTTTTTCACCATTTAGGGTTGATCTTTGTATTAGTGAGATATCTTGACTGGAGTTTAGATGCATTTCTTTGCCTCTTGTCAGTAAGGAGTTCTGAGAATTTTCAGAAAATCCTGATTTTCCATTTCAGTCTCACTCTGCCATCATTGTTTGTGCTGTGTTCTTTGCACACAGCCACTAATTTGCCACATGGCTAGTTGCAGTGACAGGTATAATTAGCATACATCTGCCAAACTTTGTGAGCGAAATCCTTTTTCTGGATAAGGCGCTAAAATAGGATGGTTAATTTCCACAAATCATGGTGCAATTAGTGGGCACAATCTATCCTTTGTGGATTTGGCACTTTAAGAATACCCTAAGCATTAACAGTGTGATAGGTTTAACATGTATTTAAGTGAACATGCTGGCAAATCTTCCAATTGATCAAGAATCTCCATGCAACTTTTTTGTCAATGATTGCAGCCAACAGGTTACACAATTTACCACATTTTTGCTTTGACATTAAGTCGTTGGCAGTCTCTTACATCTGTAAAAGTATGGCAGCAGCAGGTGATAATTATGCAGTAGAATGCACTGCCGTTGTTTCTATATACAGATCCATCTACTACTGATAAAACTCATGTATCCTTGAAGAATGAGGAATATGTATCCTGAACATGATCTTGTTAATCTTAACATCATCAAGTTGAGTGTATCATTACATGTCTTTCTAAAACAGAATATTTTAAAATGTTGCTGTCTTCTGTTAATGGAAGTATCAGCTTCACAACCTAATGTAATATCACCTCTGCACAAAGGAAGCCCTGTGATCCTTTCTCATATCTGTTTCTCCTGTGCTGTCCAGGTGGATGGTCCATCTGTTTGAATGCATATTAAAGCATCCATCTCAAGTTTAGATCCTCTGTAAATGTCAGCTGTCCTTTTGATTGTGAATCACAACCATGATGGTAAATCTGACTCCTGCTACTCTATGCTGCTGCGTGGAGCACACACTATAATTGTAGCGTCCAATTCAGTTCTGATAACTCTCACTATAGTGTCACGACTATCAGAAGTCATATGTATTTCTTAGAACCAAAAAAATGTATTCAGTGGCAGAGAAAAATACCAGGTATTTATCAGCAGGGTGCCTTTTGCAGAAGGCAGCTGATGGTGCACTTGTATGTTGAGTGCTCAGTGATTGCAAGGGTTCAAGATAAGCCAAAATGGCATGACTCCACAGCGGCAACTGGTAGCCCGACTTTAGCCAGCTTTGTGATGAATGCCCTGCCAGAATCAGCCAAACCTGGGCTGCTGCCATCAGCTTGTTCAACTGCAACAGATTTGAAGCCCATATCAGCCGAAGTCCACACCCCCAAAAACCAAGTGTGCCAAGTCTCAGCTGCAATAAACAACCTGGAGTGGGTTCAAAAACTGTGTAAGTAGTTTTTCTGGGGGAATTTTGAAACTGTCATGCTGAGGATATCCTGGCCTTGAAGCCAGTGATATTGCACTACTGAGTGTTATTATAGAAAAATAAAACAAAAGAAATCATTGTAAAAGTTAACTGGCAGTTTCAAGGAAGGCAATCTAAATAAAATTCTTTCCATAGCCTCTTAAACACAGTTTTCTGAGAGAGTAAAGAGTCTGTTGTTGAGTACCACGGATGAAAAGGGACAGATCTTGGAACGTATTCAATTGTAGCATTTAAAGTGAATTATTTGAAGATCAGAAAAGTACTTCAAATGTAAATGTAATGGCTGACTGTTTAGAATGAATCAGAAATAAGTATCATATTTTTTCAGTCTTAATTAAACAGAATAACGGCTGTACGAAATGTTTGTTTAATTGAATTTTAGAAAAAGAAACAGTCCATGGTTAAGAGTCTTCAAAGTTAAAAATCAGGCAATCAATGTTTGTATTGGCTGTCAGCTCATTACATTTACAAGGCTGTAGGCAAAAATGAAATATGTCCCATTGGGGGAAGAATCAAGCAGGCTTCATTTGTAAAACTTCGATGCATCTTTATTTGATACTCTGTGTCTCTGGATCTCCATCTCTCCTCTGCATATCAACTGATTTTCAGAGTTCTGATCTTTTTTTTTTTCCTGGGTAGAGAAAGCTCAATAAATAATTAGAGACTGAACCAAATGACCTGGATTAGATTTGAGGATATTATCTGGTCAGGGCGCAGCATCAGACAGAATTAATTAGAAAGATTAGAATGTCTGTTGTCTAAACAAACCAGAGGAGAGAAGAATAAAAACCTGCTCTGAGCATCCCTGAAATACTCAGTAATTCAAACAGTCCCTTTTGGTTTCTTAGCTGCACTGCCTACATTTCAGCATCCTTTCCCGGGATGTAACTCACACCCATCAATTCAGTCAGAGGTGTAAACGCTGATGTATGGCTGCCATTTAGGAAATAACCTCGGCCTGGTCTTTCAAACCCTTTGGGTGACTGTCGCTTGACATTTTGAGGGCAGGCCAACATTGATTTGTTAGCCATGACGAAAGGACCGACAAAGTCAGAAACGTTTCCCTCTGTTAAGCATCATTGGCCATTATAGCCATCAGTGTGATTTAGCGTCCTCCTGGTTTCCCCACGTGCCACTCTTCCCGAGGATGACGGGATCACGGAGATAATAGATAAGCCGATGTTATGAGACGGGATGCTTGCTGCTGTGTGATAATCTGGGGTACCAATGTGCATATATGGAGTAATGCTCTTAGCAAATCCTGAGGTCATGACCAAGAACAAGATGATGAGGGAGGGAACAGGAAGTGAAAGACGTGTTGTCTTAAAGTTTGAGCTGTAGTGGTGTCAAATAACAATAGAGCAGCAGACCACCACCTGACAGACAGCAGTCAGTCGTTGCTGTGATGGATAAGGGTGGCCTCATTTTCCCTCTATCTCTGCCAGCCTTCAGAGAGATACGAGACAGACAGGTGCAAAGGCAGCCACTCACCTCCCTTTTATCCATTTACTGCAGTGATTGAATATGTCATGCTTCCTGTAAAGTGCAAATATTTTTGTGTGATAGGTAATTTTCTCTGATATGTTTTGAAGCGAAGAAAGAAGAATGATTGGATGTAAAATAGGAGACAAAATGTATATTTGTAATCATCAGGTTATTTGCTTACGCTTGTTTAAAACAGTTCCCAAATTTGCGAATGGTGCACACATTAAATTGTCCACATATGGAATAGATGACACAGGAGAAATAAGTGATATTTTGCTTGCACAAAATATCTCCTAAACATGAATTCTATCAAAAAGTGGTTTCTTTTCATTTTCTTTCATCTCCTTTATAAAATGTCTTGCTATGCTTGGATGAAAGTCGATACAGAAAACGAAAGTAGACTGATATGCAGCAGACCTCGCCTTAAAGCCTCATGCTGCTCCACATCGGGCTGAGTCACCAGGTCGTCCCACCTCAGTAATCTCAGAACAGTCGGGTCACCGTACCTCCATGTTAGTGCATTCACTGTGAGATTTGAGTCCAGCCATGCTCTTAAACCATAGGCCATTGTACCATGGAAGCTTTTGATGGAAAGAAAGGATGTTTCATTGAGCAAGTCTTTCTTGAAATGAACACCTTTGTGCAGAAAGCTCTTAAAGGCCCGGGTTCTTTGTGCTTAGCTCGCTGTGGTAAAGACCTCTGATCTTGACATGATACTTTGTGTATTTGTGGGTTTTAATGTGATTATTTGAATTTTCTCCCTTGCATTGTTTGCAAAACCCTGAAAAAAACACATTTTTGTTCAATTTTTGTGTTTAATGTATTAAAGAACAGATTTGACACTTCATGAAGTTGTATCCCATCTCATGCAGTAATGGAAACAACTGTATTAACTTTTCACTTATGATCACTGTGATTCCTGCATTATCTTGTATTTTTGATGTGATCTTGTTATGTCCCCTGTAGGAGATAGTAACATAACCTGGGCAGATGAATGATTGACAGATGTACTTGGGTGGCTGTAAAAATACCTGAATGGCCCACCCAAGTATCATCTATGTTTGTAAAAACTGGAGTTGGCAGGGACAGCTGGCTGTACCACTGTAGAAGTTAATTACCAAAATCATTTTTTATGTTTCTGCAATGGTTAATACACCAATATGTAGAAGCTCTTGAACCCAAATGATATTTTTAATGCTAAAATATAATGATTATTGTTATCCATGAATTTTCAAATGTACTGATTTACAAAAAAAAAGAAACAATAGTAAAGTACATTAATATTTCCTGATTAATATGTCAAATTATAGTTATTTACTTGCATTCCTGAAGAGAAAAATCAGTTTTAGTGCTTGAATGTTACACTTGATTAATTTCTGACTTCTCAGAGAAGCCCAGTGAGCCAGCTCAAATTTGGGTATAAAAAGGTGAATTTAGTTTGAAATTCCTCATTCCTGTTCAAAACGGTAAAACGTGGAGAGCTGACTGAAAATGAAAGAGTCCGCATTAAAGCACTTCATGATGCTGGGTGGTCTTTAAGACAAATATGAAAGGTGGTCTAATAAATTTGTTAAGCACATCAGTGTGGTAGACTATTGGAATGAAAGGTTTGATTTGAGCATTCAAATGTACAGTCTGAGTCAGAGTTAGACAAGATAAACAGCGTTTAAGCATTGATAGCCTATTCAATAAAAGAAGAGTTAGTTTAGACATTTCTAAGTAGACCTGAATACTTGGTGATTGTGACTTATAACTGAATAAAGGACATATTATCCACCTATCTATTTTTTTCCAAAATTGAAAAAAAGTGTTATATATTCAGTACACCAGTGATACTGGAATTTGTTTACTGAGAAATGCAGTTTTTACTGACAAGCAAAATAAAAAGATACTTCTGGGAGAAAAATGCAAAAAACATGTACTGAACGTACCGAAACTGAACCGAAAACCGTGGCCCGAAAACTGTGGCCCACAAACCGAGGTACGGACCGTACCGTGGGTTACCTGTATCGTTGCACCCCTAGTGGAAAGACAGTGAGGCAAAGCATTGGCTTCGCTACGGGTGGACTGTCATAGTGGAAGCATTGCCTGCTGGTGCCAACAGATGCACTGACAGTCCCACCCATGGTCTCACTGGACGACTGGAAGTCATGGCAGAGGGTGAATATTCTTCCATTCCTCCCAGCATTGTGAGTATTTTGGTAAGTGGTAACAGTGGAGACCTCCGCCATTAGCCCTATCTCCCAATAGTAGAGAATCCGTAAAAAACATTCCTGAATCCAGACGGTGATCCAGATCACTCCCAAAATTTAATCAGTTCTTCCTTATGCCATCCCTGACATTTCCTGAAATTTCATCAAAATCCGTCCACAACTTTATGAGTTATGTTGCTAACAAATGAACAAACTAACAAACGAACAAACAAACCCACCTGATCACATAACCTCCTTGGCGGAGGTAACAAAGCATACTAAGAAAAGAACACTGCACCTGCTGTGAAACATGTAGGAGGCTCAGTTATGTTCTGGGACTGCTTTGCTGCATCTGGCACAGGGTGTCAGGAATCTTTGCAGGCAACAATGAAATCTCTAGACTATCAAGGCATTCTGGATTGAAATGTGCTGCCCAGTGTCAGAAAGCTTGGTCACAGGTCATGGGTCCTTCAACAGGACAATGACCAAAAACACAGAGCTAAAAACACTCAAGAATGGCTGAGAACAAAACATTGGATTATTCTCAAGTGACCTTCTATGAGCCCTGATCTAAATCCCATTGAGCATCTTTGGGAGGAGCTGAAACATGCAGTCTGGAGAAGGTACCCTTCACACCTGAGACATCTGGAGCAGTTTGCTCACGAGGGGTGGGCCAGAATACCTATGGACAGGTGGAGAAGTCTCTTTGAGAGTTGCAGAAATTGCTTGATTGCAGTGATTGTCTCAAAAGGATGTGCAACAAGATATTAAGTTAAGTGTACCACCACAGGGGTGTCAAGTAACAAAGTACAAATACTTCGTTACCTTACTTAAATAGAAATTTTGGGTATCTGTACTTTACTGGAGTAATTATTTTTAAGCCTACTTTTTACTTCTACTCCTTACATTTTCATGCCATTATCTGTACTTTCCACTCCTTACATTTTGAAAATAGCCTTGTTATTCCTATTTCATTTCAGCTTGTTTCCATTCCGGCTTGGCATCGTTCAAAAAAACACAAGTAAAAAAAACCCAAAAAACTATCCAGATAAATTGCGGCATCCAGATAGAGTGAATTTGATTGTGGTTGGATGACACCCTATTGGTTTGTACACTATCCATTGCACCTTCAGACATGACACAAATCACGTCACACTCCAGCAAGGAAATAGCAGACGAATGTAGCCTAGTACGAAGATGTCCATGGCAGAGACTCAAGAGAACTGGAGCGAAATGTCTCAACCAAGCACCAGCAAGGAAGATAGTATTACACATACTGTGTATGGTTCTTGAAGGTATTTGCATTGTACTAAAATGCATTCATTATCAATGGGCATAAATACGGCTGAAACATGTGCATCCCAAATTTTTCTAGATTAACATTTTAATATAACATTATAGTCATTATGGCCTTTAGAAAAATGTTTTTTGGGGGGGAGATGGGTTAGTGCACTATGGTAGAATGGAATGCAATGGAATGGTAGAATGGAATGGAATGGTAGAATGGAATGGAAATTATAATGGAATGGAATGGAATGGTAGAATAGAATAGAATGTTAGAATGGAATGGAAAGTATAATGGGATAGAATGGAATGGTTGAATGGAATGGACTGGTAGAATGGAATGGAAGAATGGAATGGAAAGTAGAATGAAATGGAATGGTAGAATGGAATGGTAGAATGGATTGAAATGGAAAGTTGAATGGAATGGAATGGTAGAATGAAATGGAATGGTAGAATGGAATGGAATGGAAAGTATAATGGAATGGGATGGTAGAATGAAATGGATTGGTAGAATAGAATGGAATGGTAGAATGGAATGGAATGGTAGAATGGAATGGTAGAATGAAATGGAATGGTAGAATAGAATGGAATGGAATTGAATGGAATGGTAGAATAGAATGGAATGGTATGGTATAATGGAATGGAATGGTATAATGTAATTGGCCCCTGTGGCGCGGCCTAAGCTTTTGTCCTTTATGGATTTTTTTCCCCTTTACATTACTTGTACTTTTACAGTTAAAGTAGTTTTGAAACCAGTACTTTTATACTTTTATTTGAGTAAGAAGCTTCAGTTGATACTTCAACTTCTACAGAAGTCTTTTTAAACCCTAGTATCTATACTTCTACCAGAGTAATGAATGTGAATACTTTTGACACCTCTGGTGTACCATCATTTTGTCCAGGCCGGTTTCATTAGTTTTTTTTTTTTTAAATGATTCTGTGGAACCCCAATTCAAAAGCAATGTCTCATTTTCATTAGTTAATTTTCAGTAAACTTGTATTTATTACTTCTGCCAAGGAGGTAATGTGATTGAGTGGGTTTGTTTGTTCGTTTGTTTGTTTGTTAGCAACATAACTCAAAAAGTCATGGACAGATTTTCATGACATTTTCAGGAAATGTCAGAAATGGCATAATAAAGAACTGATTAGATTTTGGGAGTGATCCGGATCACCGTCTGGATCCAGGAATTTTTTTTATGATTTTGTACTAGGGAGGTAGGGCTAATGGCGGAGCTCTGCGCTGTTACCACTTTACACCAGTAGATGGAGGACATGAGTAACTTATTCAAAGATTTAGACTTTATAGACTTTAAAGGGCACACGCCCGGTCGAGGAAACGAGTCGGAGTGTAACAGAGAGAAAGACAGCGAACTGTAGCGAGAATACTCACAATGCTGGGAGGAATAGTGGAATGTTCACCCTCTGCTGTGACTTCTAGTCGTCTGGTGAGATCATGGGTGCTTCCGCCATGACAGTCCACATGAAGTGAAGCCAATGCTTTGCCTCACTGTGTCTCCACCCCACCAGTGAGGGAGTAATTGGGGAATTAGATTTTAGTCATCCGGATCACCGTCTGGGTCCAGGAATGTTTTTAAAGGATTCTTCACTATTGGGAGATAGGGCTAATGGCGGAGGTCTGCGCTCTCTGAGTGTTTTTCTAGTTATTACTTTTTTCTGTTTCAGGTTATTTTAGTGACCATTGTGAGCTTTTCCTTCTTTAACGGAGGAGTTCTGACAATTTTGTCTACATGTGTATTTAGATTGAAATGGAGATGACTGTTATTAAATCCAGTTACTCACTGATTCTACAACATCTGCACGTGGGCATGAATTGACAAATAAAAACATCTTGCCTTGAAGAGCAGCCACAAATGTGTGGCAAATACTGTAAGCTATGTTTTAGGGATACACATTATCAGTATCATTTTGATTTTGGTATCTGCACGTAGTAACTTAAAAAGTTAAATCTAGGTATCAGCAGATATGAAAATTTCTGCCGATATTTACAGCCAATATATTGGCCATATATGTAAAACAACTACCAACTACTTCCCTACTTCTCTCTCATCTGTTGCCTCTCTTTGAACTGGAGACACTTGATGTTTTTTTTTACAATAATAAAGGTGTGTAAATGTCAGTGTTAATGTCAGCTAAAATGAGTAAAAAAATACTGGCATTTCAGATATTTGCAAAAATCCAATATCATGTATCCCTTCTATTTCTCGTTGCTTCAGGTCCGACTCTTCAAAACCAAAGTAGTTTCATTTGACTTAGGTCTTCGTCTTTTTTGCAGAAGATCAAATGCCTTTATGTCATCTTCGTTAGCTCTCTCAGCTGCTCAGCATGTGGCACAGTAATAGTTGGATCATTTCATGATCACTGGAAGCTAAAATCATAATAAAAATTGAAACTCTTTTTATCGGCCAGCACAAACAGGCGACGATCATAAATGTCAAAAATATGTCAGAGAGAGAGACTTGAATGTCAGGGCTAAACTTCAAATGAAAAGCTGCTGACTTACTCCTAATTTGAAACTCACTCTGATAGTGTGGAAAGTAAACCAAAGTCAGACATTCATCTTTTGGATAATGTGAATGCCTGTTAGGAATTTCAACTTGTACAAAAGTTACTATGGGGCACAAAAGGTGGGCAAATCGAACCAATCAGACCCACTGACTGGCATTGCCCTCCAGAGAGACGTGTTAGTACCGTGGCTAAAAATCCATATTCATTGGAGCAGTGTCTCCCCCACAAATGCCTGCTAGGTGACCCAGCGTGTGTGATAAGTTTCTGTTAATCCCCAAATCCTCCCAGCTGAAATCCCCATAGCTCTGAGACATAATGCTTAAATCTGTGCAGGACAAGATGGGAATTGGCTTTTCCACTGCTGCTCCCACAGGATGGGAGTGGGACACACAGGCAAATCTCACTAAACCACCCTGAGAAGTCTCTGATTTCCATTATTTCACTGTGAGCCGCTGACCTCAGAGTTTACACTAACGGGCCAATAATGGGCTTGGCTGTTTGGAATGGATCTGGGGGGGTCCCTCATCCAGGATTAACACCTCCTCAACTTCAGCGCTAATTGCTCCAGTGTGTCACTGCAGGGGAAAGTCAGCAATAAGGGAGTGGATACAGGGAGGGATTGTTGAAACGAGGCAGCAAGGGACTTCTCAACTTCTCAGCTCTTGCCAAAGGCTTGGGGACTCATTGTTTCTGTGTGCGCCTCTCAAATGCACTTTCTCTCTCTGTCTCTCTGCTTGGTCTCTCACTGTCATTAAGAAGCTCAAAAAGTCAAATGGTGAACAACCATCTTTTTTGATTACCTATTATACAGTTAATCAATTTTAGCATCACAAAATCCTGGAAATTACTGCTCCAGTGTCTTGTTATAGAGACTTTATTTCCATATGATGCTGTTGAAATGAACTAACATAGTTTATATACTATCCAGCTCATTATACACTAAAGATGAAACACCAAGATGAAAAAGACAACATAAATTTACTCTATAGAGAAAAGAAGACTGTGTGGATGTCTCACTGGAAGACTTATTTTGTCAGTTGAAAGAGCTCTTTCATTTAAGTTGCTTCAAGCGTCAAACATCACTTGATACATGCTGCAAAGTGGCAAGCACTTCAGAGAGGCACAGATGTACTACTATTTTTCTAGACAATGCACGTCCTCTATTGGTTCAGGAACATCACATTCAAGATGAGCTATGTCAGCAATCAAGCTTTTTTAATGCATATGCAGATCCTTTTAACAGTGGAGCTGCTCTCTTTGATGTGCTGCAAGGATGAGCATTTGTTTTGAAAGGAAACCCAGCCTTTCTCTTAGTGCAGAGTTCTATGACTAGTGTCATTATGACAACCTGTAATGTGGTCCAAAAGATAGTGTTCATGTTTCTTTGTTTTTCTTTTAGTTAGTTTAGTTTATTCAATCATAACACAACACCAAACATTTTGCACAGTATAGAAATTTCAAACAAAATCAATAGTCATGTGTTGAATAATGAATGAAAAGGCATAGGCAGAAGCATACTGCTTATAAAAGCCTATCCTACATTTTTAACTTTTTAAGCTACTAACTTCCAGCAATGCAAAGAAACAACAACAGATAATCAGTCACACTTATACGCTTCAAAGATAGCTTTACAAACCATTTTCTTGAAAACCAAAAGAGAATTACATGTTTTTACATTTATACTGGCATCATTCCAGAATTTAACTCCAACAATAGAAGCACATCTCCTTTTCATACCTTTTTTAGCTTTTTGCACAATAAATTTACAAACACCTCTGAGATTATACGGACTCTCCTGAATTGAAAAGAACCTCTGTACTGAGTCAGGGAGCATTTTTGACTTTGCTCTGAACATCATTTGCATTATTTTATAATAAAACAAATCATAAAATTTCATAACATGAGAATTTAGAAAAAGTGGATCCGTATGAGCATAGTAATCAGCCTTATTGATGATGCGTATGGCTCTTTTTTGTAGTTTTATTATAGAATTTATGGTCGATTTAAAGGTGGATCCCCACAATTCCACACAATAAGATATATAGGGAACAATTAATGAGTGATAGATTAAATGCAAGGCCTTAGAATTTAATACATTTCTAGATTTATATAGAATTGCAACTGACTTTGAAATTTTCCCTTTAATGTATTCAATATGTTGTTTCCATGTTAACTTTTGGTCGATCACAACCCCAAGGAATTTGGTCTCAAAAACTCTTTCAATGTCATCATTACAGATTTTTAGTTTAATATTACCATCACTTTCCTTTAGATTCCCAAAAACCATAAATTTTGTTTTCTTAATATTTAAAGATAACTTATTGACATCAAACCAAGTTTTGAGATTTCCCAGCTCCCTTTCTACACCACACAAAAGTTCTTTTAAATTCTTACCAGAGCAAAATAAGTTTGTATCATCTGCAAATATTACGTATCTAAAGAAATCAGTCACATTGCAGATGTCATTGATATAAAGAATGAACAGTATTGGACCAATCACTGATCCTTGTGGTACACCACAGGTAATCTTTCTAAATGCTGATACAGTATCATTAATTTGTACACACTGATGTCTATTACCTAAATAACTTTCCAGCCAAGAATGAACAACCCCTCGTATCCCATACATCTTTAATTTTTTTAATAACCGTCTGTGATCAATGGTATCAAAAGCCTTCTGCAGATCAATATACAGGCCAATAGAACACTCATCTTTCATTGGCATTTGCTATTTCTTCAACCATTTGCATTACTGCAAAAGCAGTAGTTCTGCTTTCTCTGAATCCATACTGGTTTTCACTTAATAATTTATTTTTATGAATAAACTGATTTAATTGTTTCACAAACAACTTCTCTAAAATTTTAGAAAATTGTGGCAGAAGTGATATCGGTCTGTAATTTTCCATACAGTGTTTATCTCCATTTTTATAAATTGGGATCACCTTTGCTAACTTCATGTTGTTAGGAAAGATTCCTTTTTGGAAAGACAGATTACATACATAAGTCAAAGGTCTAACAATATAATCAATAACATCTTTAATGATTACTGTATCAATTGAATGTATGTCGATTGATTTCTTATTTTTTAATTTTCTTATAATTTCAATAATATCAGTTTCAAGTACCCCACTTAGAAACATAGAACAAGCATTAGTGTTTATCAAATTATTAAACATATGTTTTTTGTCATCAGATGCAATAATCTGTCTTGCCAAAGCAGCACCAACATCTACAAAGTAGTTGTTGAACTCATCAACAATATTTTGTAAATCGTCCACTCTATTATTAGTTTTATTTATGAAATTATGTGGAAGTTCTGATGTATAACTTTTATTCTGAATGATATGATTGATTACTTTCCAAGTTCTTTGTATGTTATTTTTACTGTCCTCCAATATTTTACTGAAGTATTCCTTTTTTTGAGTCCTCATAATGGTAGTTAGTTTGTTCTTATAACGCTTATATTTTTCTTCACTATCACTAGTTCTCTGTTGTAAAAACTTCTTGTACAGTTGATTTTTCTTATTACATGCCTTTTGCAGACCTCTTGTCATCCATGGTTTTCCTTTATATTGATCTTTCACCCTACACATTTTGATAGGACAATGTTTATTATATAATTTTAAGAATGCAAACAAAAATGCATCATATGCTAGGTCTGGATCATCAACATACACCTCATCCCAGTTATAATTTCTAAGATCCATCTTTAAGGCTTCAGTTCTCTCTGGTGTTCTCAATCTCATTAATTTGCAGGGAGGTTTACTTTTATTTTCATCAACCGAACATTTAGCAATTAAATTATGCACAACTACAAAAACAGGAAGATGATCACTGACATCACTTATGAGCAAACCACTTGTTGCTTGATGTTGAGTATTTGTAAAGATATTGTCAATAAGTGTAGCGCTGTCTTTGGTTATTCGACTCGGTTTGTCAATTAGGGGCCAGAGACCCAAACTAAACATTGTATTACAAAATTCTGTTGTCATTTTATGTTCATTCCATTTCATTAAATCAATATTGAAATCACCACAAACAAAAAGTTGTTTCTTATCGCATACCTTACCTAAAACGTCAACCATGGAGTTAACAAATGAATCGATGCGAGAGCCAGGTGTCCTGTATATGCAACTCAAAATAATACTGTTCAGATTAGTGAAATGAATTTCAATGGTCAGACTCTCCATGATATCATCCACAACTGTACTGTCAACCACTCTACACTGAAAATCTTTCTGTACAAACAAGGCCACTCCACCACCCCGGTTTTCACTAAAATGATTGTATCCTGCTAACATAAAATTAGAACCCTTTTCATTCGTCAACCAAGGTTCACTAATGGCAATGACTTGAAACCTACGTTTCAATGATTGTACATTTTCTTTGATTTGAGCAAAATTTGCATAGAGGCTTCGGCTATTAAAGTGTATAATTGAAAAACCATCAAGACTAAGTTCATTAAACTGATTTTCCATATAGTATTTGGAACCAGAGTTCCAATCTTTGTAAAAATTTGCATCTGGATCAATGTCATTCTCAAAGCTAAATGATTTATGTTCAGTTGACTTCAAAAAACTTATGTGTGACTCTTCATATATTCTATTATAACAGGGCTCAGCTAAATCATTATCATTTTCATAGAAATCATCATACTCCTGTTCTAAAGGAAAAGATTCATTTTTATCTCTCATGAAAAAAGCAAATGTCCACCAAAGTCACAGGATTGTATAATGTTTTTGTATAATTTAACTGCTCTCTTACCATCATAGTGCAGTGGGTGTAACTCAAAGTAAAAAAAACAAGAGTAGTACTGACTTAAAGCTAATTCAGTAAATCTTAAGTTACCCTCACAGGTATCACTGTCTTGTTGATGTTGCAGGAGTGGTTTGATGTCATTTTCTCTTCCAAGAACTACTCTGTTAAGGTTGTCATGAGCCATACTCGATCTCAAAGCAACCTCATTTGCCATTCTCTTTGTTAAGGTCTCTTTTTTCTAAGGGCCCAATGTAGGTATAGCATCCTTGCTGTATTTAGGTCAGTGGTGTTTTCATACGGAATCAGTAATTGGATATATACAGATAGCTCCAGTTATGTTTGAAGAGATCCTTTGTTTCACTTTGACCCAAAAGATGAAATATTTTGGCATCTTTTCTCATAGATTTCCAAGTGAAAACAATTGAAGCATCCAGATCCGAATTTGGAAAGCACCAAAGACACATATATCTTAACTGAAACTGAGCTGTCAGTGCTACATCTATTTCCCTTCCCTTTATCACTTTCCCCTCATTTTACAGTATTAGTAACACCCGTCAGTCTGAGAGACTTTAAGCTTTGTACTTGTTTTAGAAGTATGTTCAATTAAGGCTTTGTTGGGATGCATTGACACATCAGTACAACATTGGTATCAGCAGCAAATAACATTGCATGAACCAATGTCAGTGACAGATGTGTGTCTGTTGTGTATCAATTTAATGCTGTTATCCAGTATACCTAGATTCTGTTTCAAAGAAGAGGCTTTTATTGCTCAGAAGAAATTACCTTTTGGACAAAATCTTGTTTGTGAGAGGACACGTCTGCTCTGTGGGAGTTCTACACCAAATGAAGTCATAAAAAACACATCTGCAATCAGCTAAATTGACGTTTTAATCAGCATCAACTTTCTCAATTGGAGCATCTCTGATTTTTCAGAAATATCACATGGCAGCAACTCAATGCATTTAGGGATGTAGGTGTGGTCAAGACGACTAACTGAAGTTCAAACTGAGCATCAGAATGGGGAGGAAAGGGGATTTAAATTACTTTGAACGTGGCATGGTTGTTGGTGCCAGACAGGCTGATCTGAGTATTCCAAAAACTGTTGACCTACTGGGATTTTCACGCACAACCATCTCTTGGGTTTTCAGAGAATGGTCTGAGAAAAGGAAATACCCAGTGAGCAGCAGTAGTGTGGATGAAAATGCATTGTTGATGTCAAAGGTCAGAGGAGATGATAGAGAGGCAACAGTAACTCAAATAACCATTCATGACATCGGAGGTATGCAGAATACCATCTATGAAGGCAAAATATGTTGAACCTTAAAGCAGATGGACCGCAGCAGCAGAAGACCACACTGGGTGCCACACTTGTCAGCTAAGAACAAGAAACTGAGGACTCGTCAAGATTGGACAATAGACGATTGCAAAAACGTTGCTTGGTATGATCCTTGATTTTAGCTGCGACATTCAGATAGAAGGGTGTAAATGACATGAAAGCATGGATCCATCCTGCTTATTATCGATGGTTCAGGCTGATGGCGGTGTAATACTGTAGAGGACATTTACTTGGCACACAGTGGGCCCCTAAGTACCAATTTAGCATCGTTTAAACACCACAGCCTACCTGAGAACTGTTGTTGACCATGACTATCCACTATGTCACAGAGCTCAAATCATCTTAAACTCTTCTCTTGAACTTGACAGTGAGTTCACTGTACTCCAATTGCCTCCACAGTCACCAGATCTCAATCCCATAGAGCACCTTTGGGATGTGATGAAAGGAGAGTCACATCATGGCTGTGCAGCTGACAATTTCTGATCATGAGAACAAAGGGAAGCTAAAGAGCCCCAAAGCCATTAGATGTGACAAAAAAATGACATACACACATATAAAGCAGTTATAGTGTTGACACGTTGTATGATATTTGACGATCTGTATCCCTTCAGTAACACTAGTTGTGAGGCTTTTAATCTTTGACACATATTTGAATTCTGTAACCTCTCAAATATGTCCACTTCTATTGTCATTACATGCATTTGTGAATGTTACACAAAAGAGAAACTTAAAGAAAAAACATCCAAACCGATAATAACACCTATCTCTTATTCATGCACTCTCTTGAGCTTGGCTCAATACACTGCCACTCCATGATCAATAAGTATGATCAATACAGTAGGCACTCTCAGAAATGGTTCTGGGTTAGAGCCAGATTTCCGTCGAATCCAATTCCAACATTTGAACTCACCCCTGCTGTGTTTTGCTTAGTTGTCAGCATTTTTGGCACAAGATCGTTTTATTTAAAGACATTTGTCCTTGTGTATAATGGTGGAACCTTCATCTTCCTTTTCTCTGTTTGAAGAGGCTCCTTCAGTGAGTCCTTCAGTGTTGGCTGAGATTTCTCTGTTAGAGGGCATTCACAGACACATCACAGGGTTTGATGTGAGACTTTAATTGCTGGTTTTGCAGCTGCCACCCAGGTATTGAACGTTAAATCCTCGCTATTATTAAATCCATAATCAGAGTTCTTATCTGCTGTTCCGCTGTTATTATAAAAGTCATATCTCTGGGGTCCTCTGTGTGGGATCAGGTCTGATGAAGAGCAACTAAGACAAAAGGTTATCATTTCATACTCATTTTATACTTCAAGTTATTTATCACAAATAAACAGGATCAGTTCAGTTGATATGGCTTTAACACTAATTCACATGATTATCTATCTGAAAATCAAGGTAAGGATAAATTAAAAAAAAAAAAGAAAAAAAAAAAAAAAAACTCTATTTATGCAGCCACACCAGAGCGTCAGATCATACATCATGATGTTAACCAACAGCCTGAGTTAAACATCATAGTGGTCACTGAGTAGAATGCTGCTGTTCCCAATGTGAAGGATTAACTTTAGATTGATTAAAAAGTTTCGTTTCAACTCCTGCACTGAAATAGTCAGGGAGCAACATTTTCATGAAACTCCTAGTTCATAATTTGTATGCAAATGTTGCTTTTGGAAAATCAAATTGCAGGAGGTCTCTGAAGCCCCACTGTTATGTCAGTGCTCTTGTACTCCTCTCAAACACCTTGCCTATAGATTATCACATGTCCTTCTTCCTCTTGTTTTGACCTTCCTTACACAATTCTCCTATTCATCTCAAGAGACAGACACCATATTAATATTGCTGATAGAGCAGATGAGGTGTTAGCCATGAAATGAAAGATTTGCACTCTAGTAGTAATATAGACTAAAGGGAATGCAGATAGTGTAGCAAATATGCAGCTTTAGCAAATTATATATGCATTCATAATAGACTACATATGAATATGGACAACACACCTCTGTCATATTCTGATGTACAAAAATGAAGCCAAAATAACCCTGTGACATGCACTGACATACAGTATCACATTGCTGCTTTGAATTGCAGAAGGGAGCTCACTGGTGGAACCAGAGTGGAAAGCTCCACAGTTGAAAATGAAGCCAATGCAGATGTGCAAAAAAAACAAACTGAAGTTTAGGCTGGGCAATTAATCGAAAAATAATCGAAACCAACATGTAAAGCCTCTAACCGACATCAACCCGCCTTGGCAATTGTTTCAATTTTTTCCCCTTTTCTTAGAAAAATATGACTTTTTACAAAAAGCATTTTCATTTCAGCTGATGTGTGTTTTGAGTTCAAATGTTTCAATAAATAACCATAAATCGAGGTAAAAAGTTCAATTAATCGTGACTTTGATTTTTGCCATAATCACCCAGCCCTACTGAAGTTCCTCAAGTGTCCACTTAAGGCTGGCTGCAGAAGTGCTGGAAGTCACAGACACATTTAGTGTTAAAATGGTCATCCACAAATCAACATACAGCCTTGTTTCAGTAAATTGTTTTTTTTTTCTGAATAGGTCATAACTTTACATTCACACACGGTATAGCACTGATCCCAATCAGATTCCATCAGTAATTTCTATGTAATGTCTGTGGTGGATTTGGGGTTTTGACACTACACTCAATATTCACCAAAAAATACTAAAATTTACAGATAAGATCCTTCAAGTCGGTAAAGTACTCCGCAGAACAGCCTCTTGTGCTAGTTTGAAGCAGACACTCACTGTTATGGTAAATTAAATGACTGTTTTTGTAACATTTTCTCTCCCCCCCCCCCCCATTCCTCAGCTAATATAGAAGAGGACATTGCAAGGAGCCACATTTGTCAGAATAGCTGTCAAACATGCACATCAATTCTTTTTTTAATTAAATAACTATCAGTAAACTCTTCAAAAAATGAACTCTTTGGTGGAATCTATTGCAACAAATTCTGTGTTTGTTGACAATACATTTGTGATGTATTTTAACTATTACGTTTGGCCAGTACCCCTTCTGTTAATGGGTTTATCTCTCCTTGGTAGCTGCCACTTAATCCACCTTAGTATACAGTCAATGGCATGTACTTGCTTTAATGAACGCCAAAATATGTGTTCCTCTTTAAAAAGAAGAAAGAGTAAATGCAGAAATTTGTATGGAAGTCATGCTCAGCAGGTAACATGCTCCAGGTACAAAATGAGGTGGATTAACTCCTGTGTCCAGCAGCGCCCACTGTTTGATAAAAGTAATTAAGGCTCATTTTATTCCTTTTTATTGTTGGGTATGTTAGCTCCCTGCTGACAAAAGTGGACACCAGGCAATGTTTCTACCAGAAAATAAGTACTGCATGACAAAGAGAATGATCCTTGTGTGATTTTGGAAAAGGAGCTCTGGTTTTTGTGACATTAGGAGACGGGTCAGGGATAAGAGATGTTTTTGGCTTCTGTACAGATTTGTGTTTTTAAGATGTGTGACCCGCGCATGATTTTCCCTCGTGTCCAATATGGGGATACAACTGTGGTTGGCTTAGCAATCAAGATACTCTCCAGAAAACATGTGGGATTAACCCAGTTTTGGTTTGAATTTCAAAGTTTCCCAAAGAGGATAAAGCTCATGAGAACGATCATGAATGCCATATTCTTTTGCCGTTTGAAGAGTATGCTTCTTTTTGGGGAGCGCTGCCAGATGCTGCCTTTAAACCATAATCTTCACACAACTCTCTTTTACACATGCCCATTAATTTCCACATTAAAGGGGTCAGTGTGCTTCAAAATCGTGGTCCTTTGACTATTGAGCAGTTTTCAAAATATTGGAATTGGAGTTGCTTGCTGCTGCAACTTTTAAAAAACAATCTTCTGACACAAACAATCCAATAAGCTTGCTTCATGCTTCAAATGTGCAGAAGTGAGACAGTCAGCATGATTTGTATTTCTTTCTGCAACACCAGTGAATGAATGCCTTTGAGGAAAAGTTAGTCCAGCGGTTTGAAATTCATTGTTGTTTTGCCTGCTTTCCTCTGATGTCAGGATTTTTTGCCAAGTGCAACCACTCTGGACAACTATAGATACTTTGACCCTCAGCTGTAACCTAATGAAATGTATGAACTACTTTGTTTTGCATGTGCACCTGCTTTAGTTTCCCTGTTGCATTTTTTGTACCTAGTATTTGACAGATCTAAACACTGAAAGGGACACCAGTAGAAATGAAAAAAGCCTTATTAACAACATGTCTGCTTGACTCTCCTTTTATTGCTCCTTTTTAATGGCACTCAAGCCACAGCCTGGGGTCTCAGTCTTGCTGCTCCGTCAGTCTGCCTTGGTTTTCATGCACCACTAAAACCAACAAAACTACCAGCGACACATGTTCCAATACCCTGTTAATTACAGGAGGTTCCTTTTATACCCTTGTTAACTTATTACCCACTGTGGATAAATAGAGAGTCAAGGCCACACTGAGAGCTCAGGGCAACCCCTGTCACAAACTGTTTGAAGCCTCAAGATGTGCAGTTGTGGTGGCGAAGGAGCCATTGCTGGCAAAGAGAAAGATCTGACTTTGAAGAGGCAGACCTCTTGAAAATGAAGGCATCTCCGTCTGTGAGGAAAGAAGGAGACAGGGCAAACAAAACACATCACACAGACTGCATCATCGCTGCTCTTACTACTTCTGAACCCTTGTTGTACCCTGCATCATCCCACATGTGCACATACAGAAAAACAGATGCTTTATGTGCGGATCTCAAGAGATTAGAGAAACAGACCTAGACCTTACAGTAAACAGAGACACAACATGCTCTTTTAATCTTTCTTTGGTGATAGTAAGAGTATGAAACCTCAAACAACCTCTCCCCTCCCCTCCTGCGCTCCCTCTCATCTCCACAGTTCCTCTCTGGGTTTGTAACATTTATTGGGCTTCATAGGAAGCCTGCTGGGCCCGCTACAATACAGACATGCTCAGTGAGGCTGTGGGAGCATTAGGGACAGCCTCAGAAAAGGGAGTAGAGCTGAAGGAGTAGAGGGAACTGTGACTGTGATTCCCACATTCTGCTTGCAGCCACTGATCTGGTTTGTTTTATTTCATCCTATGCTATATATGCAGTACATCCCACGCTGTTTGCCTCCCCAATGAGCAGTCTTTAAAGAGCTAATCAGCATAATTGGCCACAAACTTTGCTAATTTCTCTTTAGTAATGGTTTAAAAATGAGTAATATGATGCATTGGAGAGAAACTTGAAAGGAAGAGAAGCTGCAGACTAAAGGGACAGTTTCTGAACTACCACATGAAGGGAAAGAGTTAAAGAAATAACGAGTGGAAAGGACAATTTCACACTGCCAGTTGTTTTTGTCTTTAACTTCATTCCAGTTTGGATTTATCGGGAAGAAGAGTTTCTCAACTGTGGGAGAGCATCTATTATTGATGCTCTGTCTGTGGCTGTGGCCCTGTTGCTGAAGCCCTCTTGGGGACAGTATGTCTTCTCTCAGGAACAAGAGATAGCTTTTACCCTTTCTTCGTAATGCAATCCACAGTCTTAAGTTGTCCCGTGCATTGTGTCTGAGGCATCCTCTCCTTTGTTGCAGAGTTTTTTTTTTAATCTGTCTGAGACATATTTGGTATGCTTAAATTATTTAGAACAATACAGAAGAGCTGAGATATCCCTGACCCTCTTATCTGCATGCCAAAACCACAAAACAAACCAGATAAACATTGTCTGATGCTTGGGATGTGGAGCTCCAGTGTATCATTAAAGTTTTTAAACTGCTTTAATGACCCTGTTTTTTTCTTTTTCTTACAGAAAGTGTAACCAGCAAGGCTGAAATGCAAGAAGAATCAATGAATCGGGACCGTGGTACCACTGTACCTCTGCTACTAAAGGGCCAGGAGCGCAGACCTGTCTGCGAGCTCATGTCTGGGGTAAATACTTTGCAGCACTCATTCAGTGCATACATATAAGCTGGTTTCCAAGAGCTCAGCCCAGTACTCATGCCTGTTTTTTGTTTGGCATAAACACAGTATATGATTCCATCCCTTGTTGCTTGTTTCCCCGCTTGCTTGATTTTCTTCAGTAAAGTCCGTGTTTTGGCTCTGTTTACCCTCTAATGGTTCCCTATTGTGGTTTCTTTCCTCCCAGCTCCCTCCCACTGTTAAAATGATACCCCTCCCTGTTTGTTGAATATGAGTTTGCCCTCTGGTGAAGCTTCTATATGTTTATTCCTGAAACTTGTCAGTGTTGTGACAAATTTGCAAGTCTGAAGGATAAAAACTTGATGCTGTGAATAAGATGTGAAAGCATGACACAGCATTGTATCATTTATTACCAGCAGAATAAGATGTGTCACATTAAACAGTGTATACATTTCTTGTCCATAGTTACAACAGCCCTCTTTGGTCTCGTCGGACTTTTGATTCCAGGCAGGGAGAAGCATTGCTTCCTATATAATTCAAATGCAGAGTGACTCCTCTGCCACAATGTAGGAAATGCTTAGCTGTTCAGAAAAACAAGGAAATTAGATTTTTTTCTTGAGAGCAGGGACATCAATACCTTTTAGTAGGGCCCTGTGATTGCTACAATCACGGCAAAAAAAGTTTTTCAGGAGTTGTATGTATGACCCCAAACTGTTGAATTTTTCAGCCTATTTTTATTGGCAATTATCCTGCCAGCCTCTAAGTGTATTTTGCATGTGAAGTCAGGGCAAGTTGATGTGACAGCATTGCACAGCTGGGCGACTGTAGTTCAGTAGGTGGAGTCGGTCTTCTTGCAAACAAAAGGTCATGGGTTTGATCCCCAGCTCCTGCAGTCACATGTTGATATGTCCTTGGGCAAGATACTTAACCCCACTTTGCTCCCACTGCTTTGTTGGTGGCATTACCTTCAGTTGCCAGACAACTAGAAAAGCGCTATCCTAGCTGAAGTCCATTTTGCAGGAAATATTCCGAAAAATTCACAAGCAAGTGGAAAGGAGTGACATTTATATCAGACAACTGTTTGCAACTGGTGGACAGCTTCATTATGTTTTCTGTCCATCAGTATGCATTAGTGGGGAGCAGTAATATGGAGCTATTATTGTTGCAAATGTATTTGCAAATCCGTACAAAGATCTACGCATAAATCCACAAATGTGTGTACAGATCTGCAAGTCCGTGTAAAGATTTGCAAATGTGTGCAAAGTTTTGCAAATTTGTACAAAGATCCACAAATGCGTGCACTAATCTGCAAATATGTAGACCAATTTGTAAATGTGAACTTAGTTCATTTTGGTTCAGAATCTGCCTCTCAATTGGCTGTCATACACTCATGACTTTTGCAACACTTGTACCACGCATGATTTGCACTCAGATCCGTAAGCGTGTACTTAGATCTGTAAGCGTAAAGGTTGGGTCTGTTGCCCTCAGCGCAGGCTCACAGGCAAGGCTGCCTTTCTCATCACATCGGCATCACACAGGAGGCAGCAGGTAAGACTTAGTAAGGGCTCTATATAACATCAGTGTGGAAGGAGAAATGTTATCGTATTATACTGTTATTGTTATTATTCATATTTTCATTGAAAGAGTGAAGAAAATAATGACTTCCTTATCTCCAAAATCGAATCACAGCGGTGGTTGAATTGCCATCTCTACAAGACAGGGGTTCATTGTGTTGTATTTAACAGAAATCCCCATTATGGCGCTGTATGAGCCGGGTGATGTTAGCAATAAGATCAGCAGAGTGGTCTGTAACATTTATATTTATATAAATTACAGGGGAAGAGAAAGATTGTCAGTCTGGCACGGAGCTAAATGGCACCAACCAATGCTGACATCTAAATCACATTACTCCGCTGATGATGGATGAGTGACAGTATTGCAGACTTTCATTCACCTTGTCTGGGGTTCAAATCTTGCAGACCTGTACACGCTTCTGAGATCTTTGTACACGTTTGCAACAATAATAGCTCCATACAGTAAATGGGTATCAGTACTGTCATCAATGAAAATATCTCTGCCACAGAATGGAATTTTGAAACGCTGCCATCACCACCTAAAATGCATATGCTGTGATGTAGTGCCGTGGTTTTCAACTGGTGGGTCAGTACCCAAAAGTGGGTCGCAAATGTGTTCCTGAAATTGAAAGTTGCACCCAAAAAAATTGTCATGTGTGTTGTGCTGTTCCATGTCTAAACAGTATATTTTTTATCAAATAAACCAAATTGGTCAAAAAATACCTGAGATATGGGTCGCAATTTCTCAGTGAAGAGTCAGTGGTGGGTCCTGAGACTTAACCAGTTGAGAACCACTGATGTAGTGATGTAGTGCACACATGTGTTGCATCTTTATGGGCCAATCAGAGCAACAAAACATGTGAGGTAGCCACTACTGAGATACGCCCCTATACCAAAGGAGTAAACTCCATAGAGAACTGGGTAACATGAACCATGGCGACTGTAGACATGTAAGTACACGACTTTTGGCGTTTTTGGAAAGAAACAACTCAATGCTGTTCTTTGTTCTTATTTTAATGAATAAATTTTGTCAAGTTCTGATAAAACTGGCGCTTTAGCAGCATCCATGCTAATTTCCTCTACCATACTTGCACAGGCCTCTTTTTGCTGCTTGCTTACGTCACGACTCCACCACACCCAAAAGTACTGCCCCTCGTCGCTGATTGGTCCTGTCACTTTCTAACCGGGCCCAAACAGTTCAGACGGTAGATTTGCAAGATGGAGCCGCCAGTGAGAAACACGGAAACAGGCGTATCCATCTGCTTTGCAAGGTTACGTAGCATTGATATTGGTGCAAAAATCATCATCATAATGTCACACTCTGTTGCTTTATCTGACAATTTGATTAGTTTTCTGTACATCAAATCCCGCCTCCTGACAGTTTGTCAAGAGTGAATATGTGAAAATAGCACCACACATTTTTTTCCCACCCTTGTACTTTTTTAAATCAGAAAAGGGCATAGATGTTAATTAAATGTATTGTTTTTAACTAACATTACCATAGGCGTGAGGAAAAATGCAACTCTGAGCTTTAGGGCCTCCCCACCTTCCTTTCAAAGCCACATCAGATATGCTCAACCACAAGTTCCAGCTGACATGAGGCATTATTACTGAGGAAATACATTGATCTCACAATAGGCTATCTACAACCTGACCCCTTCCAAATTAAACTGACCGCCAGGGCAGCTGGTGATTGTCTTACTGCTGGAAGACTTAAACCTCTGCGGGTAACAGATTTATGTAGCAGCTCTGTGTGCCAGTAAAAGGTTATCAAGCAGTCGTAAAGTATTGCACAGTCATTAGAGTGACATCCACTCTCTGCACACAGATATACTTCCAGGCACACTCACAAACAAACCTAGACATGCTCACTGTAGTACAGAGCTGTCACTCAGCACACCAAAGACATTTCTATGAAAGAGAAAGCATTTTTTCTGAAGAATCAAGTGACAATGTAACGATCTTAAACTGTCCCCCACTGTGGACATGTCAGACAGTTTCTGTTTGATCTATGCTCGTGTTATAAAGCTGGTCTAATAGCAGATTTAGCCTTGGGCATGAATACTCTTTGCTTCCATGCCGCTGCTCATGGCATTTCTTCCCTCTGACATCTTTTTTTCCAAAAAAATGTCAAGTCATCCTCGGGCGTTTTTTGGGAAAATTGCTATTTTGAGATTTGATTTAGAATCAAATCATCCCAAGTTCTCTCAGCCATAAATCAGTGGCACTGGAATAGTCGCATCACATAGTCATCACAGTTATTCCTGCACTGCAATTAGATCTTTCTGCCAAAGAGGGCATGATTTTATGCTCTTTTAAAAGATCGATCAATGAAGAGTGAGAGTATCATTAATGAGATAAAGTTTTGCCGAATTAAATGTCTTTGAATCCCTGTTAGTTATAGGGTAATTTGAATCTAATTTAAACCCCTTTATAGAAAGGCTATTGGGAATTTGAATAAACTGCACAAGCATTGCATATAAATCATATCAAAAAGGGGATATTCTTTGACTGAAATGACAAGGATTATCACTTTAAAATGCCAGACTGCTTGGAAAACTTTTTAAAACAAGTTTAATGTGCCAACTTTTGTGTCATGCACAGACTTAAAGTGTAGGATGAGGAAGCTGTCTTCCTGTTCCTCTGACACTATTGTGCCTTGCCACATCCTGCCTTGTACAGAGCTTGTGCTGTGTGTCAAAGCGAGGTGAAGCTTCAATGGAAGGTTGATCCTCAGGCAGGATGGGTGAGATCCGGGCACCACCTCATCACTCCCATCATCTTTTTGTCTTTCAGAGTTATCCTGCGTCACTGCAGCTGCTGGTACGTGCGGAAGGTGAACAGCTGATCCTGTTGCTGGAGAAGAATGAGTGAGTTTTCCTGTGGTTCATTAAGAACCCCCTTTGCTTTCTCATCATGAGCACCAGGACAGAGGAAACATTATATTTATTAAATGAAGCACACAGCAAAGAAAGGAACCTGAGCTGCTAGCTGGATAACATGACTTATATATGCATTGGAGAAGAAGTTGTTTGGGTCCGAGCTTATATGTAGAGTATTCAAGTTGGGAGAAAATAATATATCCCCTAGTGATTGGACTCTTTTATGGCTGAGTCTCTCTGAAGGGCCGAGAGATGAAAGCTGATAAAGAATAAGGCAGAAAAGAGCTCCGAGGACATTCTTACCCTCCCTTTCCTTTGCTTTCCCTCTCCTCTCATCCTTCCTATCCCCTCCAGTCTACGGAAAATAACACAGTGAACTGTGAAACAAGGGGTGGGGATCATTTGGAGTTCATAAATATTTAGATAAACACAAACAGACGTACAAACTTTCACATGTAGGGAAGGGAGATTGCGGTGAGGCAGGCTACATGTCTGGAGGAACTGTAATTTTAGAAAGAGATGGCATTACTGTCTGAAATCTAGTTTTGACCAATATCCCTTTGTCAAACAAGAATGTAGACACAATCTTTTACTCGGCCGCTTTGGGACATGGATATTGACATAAGAATGATAGACTTGGTTTGTGACTTTTCAGACCTCCAACATTTGTTACTCTTTGACCAATACAAGTCTGAATGCAGAGATGTCTGCACTGTTTTCAGTATTTAAAATGAAGAATCACAGTGAGTGAAAATGAAAAACAACCTCCACTGTGGAAACTGAGACCCAAAGAAATTATTGTTATTGATATTCAGTCTCAGTTGTACATCTGACATTCTGGGCCAACTACTACTATCTTAACATATTTTTTCAAAAATTTTACGAGGCTGTTAAGACAAATAATATTGTTGGGGATAAATAACACATTAAACACATCATCCCATTTTTTATATTCCAATATGGATAACAAAGGGTGGTAAAAAAAAAGTCAGAAGTCATCCTGAATCATGAAGTATTATTATTATTGTGACTTACTGTGACTTACAATAATTATTTACATGATATTATTGTTAGCATGGTCAGTGTATTAGGAGTTACCCTCTGAATCCCTTCCTTACACACATCTCCAGATATCCTCCCTGACCCAAACTGCTGCAATTCAAATAACCTGCCAAAGAAAGTACAGAAATATCCTTAAATATAAAAGCCCTGTCCAGAAATGACACATGCTTTAGAAAAACTGTGTCCCCACTGACCCTTTTGTTCCCCGTTCGCCATGTAACCTACCGTGACCTCGGCGTCAGCTGTGAGTCATCCGTCACCAGCCTGAAGCCCGAGAGCTCGCTGCCATTCCCATCCGGCCTGTTCCCTGTCAGGCCAGATGTGTCCTCTGTCGCTTCACCAGTTCAGCCAACCCAGAACAGGTGGTCTCTGACCTCAGCATGGGTCCGTTATGTCCAGGCTGTTAGCATTCAGTCTGGGGCAGAAGGGAAAATGAGGTTGTGTGAAAGGAAACAACTAATGATGTAGAGATGATAAAGTTTTTCTCTGTGATTTGCAGAAAAATTCTGTACCTGACAATGCTTAAATATTTTCTGTCCTTTAACAATTAACAATAGGCACACCATTTGCAGACCGTTTAGTTGTACCAGTCCAGTTTTTCTGAGATATGCCTGATAGTTGATTTGATTTTCAAAAAAATGGTAAGACATGACAGTTAGGCATTGTGTTTGACAAGATCATTTTTTATGACAAAAATTTCTCTTCACTCCCCAAAGCATCCTCACTGATTTCAGTCTCTGATGCATGCTGTCACTTTGGATATCTTCAGATTACTCAGAGCAGCTTTTTTTTAAATTCCCGGCCTTGTTTAATGTTGCAGGCTAAAATAGGTTTATGTTTATAGCTCTCAGTGGGTAGTGGTCAGGTTTCACTTGTGTGGGAAATTTGGTTGTACTATTAAATGATTTCACCTAACATGCCACAGAGACTGTTTCACATGGGCGTGGGATATATTTCACTTACATCTGAGCAGCCCATACATATATGTATATATGTCTGGTAAGGGCAAGAGCTTTTAAAGAAAAGACTTGGGCGGTTACTGGATGATCATTATGTTTGTTACATTCAGTTCAGGCCAATCAGCGTGACAAAACATGACATGTTTTCTAAATAACTTGAGCTGGACAGGCAGCTGTTGTCAAATCCATACATGATTCTTAAGCATCAGTGGAGCCAGATGGGAAATTAATCTATTGCCATAGCCAGACAGGACAAGAGTAAAATCATCTTTTCCACCAAGAAAATATTTTGTTCTGGTGTTTTGTCAATTTCTGCTACCTGTTGTCATAACACCGGTTAAATCAAGAAATGTTGACTAGTTTTGATAAAACCGCTGCTATCGCTGCATCCATGCCAGTGTCCTCACAGGCTGCCATAGTTTACAGGCTTGTAGTTGCTTCAACTAAACCGCACCCATAGCTGCTGCCTCTTTCACTTTGAATGACACTGATTGGTTCAGTTACTCTCTGGCTGGAAACAAGCCTGTCAACTTGAAGGTTTGCAAGACGGCTCATCTGGAATCTGACCAGTTGATCAAAAAAATTTGTGACTGTAAATAACTTCAACCCATTTGTGTGTTTTCCCCAAAAGATATTGGCTCTGCCCCTTTCTTGGTGAAAATGTTTCATCAAAATAAATGGAGATCAATGGGAAAGTTTGGGGCATACGCAATTTAAAAGCTAAAAATATGAAAACTGTACAATTGTTCAACAGTTATTTAGGGTCCATATCCAATACTTAGTGGGCTATGCATAAAACATGACATCTCAGAATAGTGATTGGCATCTTATAGTTGTTAAAGTTTTAAGCATATACAAGAGGGTCTGTTAAGACAGTCAAACTGGACGAACGGCCCCATATGTTGACCTTATGTATGTGTTTTTAAAATGAGTTTATTTTTAACTTTTTAAACTTCATTATTACATTGGTGAAGGTGGGAAAAATCTGCGTGCAGTCAAGCAGACCAAAGCTCCTGTTAGTACAGAGTGATCACTAACTCATAGTCAGGTCAGAAACACAGTAATGACCCCACATTTGACCGCTGTAATCCTCTCAGGATTCGGCCCAAAAACACAGAGCTCTTCTTTTACTCTCCCCTGTCAATTAAGGATAAAGAAAAACATGGTAAATTATTGCTATTTAGTTATTTTAAGCTAAAAAAAGACAACACAATAGCATTTAATAACTTTGCTAGTTGTTTCCCAATCATCTGCCATTCAAACACAGAGATTGCTTTCACCCAAACGGGGGCATGGCCACTCTGCAGACTGACATTGCACTATTTCTTTCAATTCTAAGTAAAGAAAAAGGTACATGTTCCAACAGCTGTGTATTATTACAAAGGGATTTCAACTGACTAAGCTAATTTTTGTAGTTCTTGTCTAAATCATTAAGTCACTTAAAGGCTAAAATGGAAATGTTTGCAATTAAATCTAATACACCTTCAGTTTTGTACATAGTGCAGTGCCCAGAAAATGATCAAATTTGAGATCCTAAAAGCTATATTTCAAATAATCCTTGGACCGAGCAGGGAAGGAGGATATGAGTGTTTGAAGTTATTGGACTTTAATTCCTCTTAAGGAGAATAGATCTTGATGCAGAGAGGCCAGCGCACGCTGCTTTTTTGCTGATTTATAGCAGGTTATCCATGAAGGCTCATCCGTTTTTTGTTGAATCTGCTGAGTCCTTGCAGCTTCCTCATTTGGCACCGCTGCAGAGCACACCTGTTCCAAGGCCAGTGTGAAATGATCTCAGTCCTCACTAATATAAACAGGCTACCAGATCCAATTAATAAACTGCCGTTTTAAAGCTGCTTGGCCCAGCTCCAGGAGAACTTGGCTACAGAGAGACAAGTACAGATCTACTGAGAGAAATCAGTGGGTCCACTGTGTGTGTTTTGAGTATGTGTGGGCTCAGTGTCCATCGTGTCGGTATGTAATTCAAGTGTGTATTTAAAGTCAGCTTCTCTTTGCCTTTGGACACCTCGTACTCCTTTAACTTGTTTTATACGTGGTTGTTTTGATCATATGCCCAGAGTTGCTTGATTTTACCTGCAATATAACATTTTATGTAAACTTTGATATCCAGCATGGTTTTAAAAAAGTTTTGGCACTGATCTGTCATGTTTCTTTCACTGTAGAGCAGCAGGATTACTCTTGTCATATACAATATTTAAGGCTTGATGTGCCGTACTGTGCAAACTGAACTGGACAGGCATAGACTTGTTCCTGCAGTGGCTGCTTTGATGTACAACATTGATCAATGGCTCAATTATCCAGCTTCAAATGATTAATGGCGGTCTAATGGGACATTCTACATTAGTCTTGATTTAAGGCTTCAATAGCACTGTCTGGAGATCCAAGGTGTCAATGTGTGAGGAAAGAAGCTTCAAAGATGTACAACTTTGGCCCTTTTACAGAAGTTTTCTACATCTAAAATTATTCTGACCTCCAAGCCAAGTTTCCAGCCTACTTAGAATAAGCCAAATTAGCTCTAGTGTTTCCCTCGGTTTATCTGTCAGGAGTGGTTGCCTACTGCCAGTACATGAGGGGTGGAGGGCTACAGGAGGGGGAAGAAATTTAGCTTAACTATAACAAAATAAAAGACTTTTTTAACAGTACTTTTAAAAACACCATAAAGAGCATCCTCTTTGACCTTTCAGTACCTATCACATGTATTCAGAGGCAAAATAAATCAAGGAAGGACACAAAAACATGCAAACGACATTTCTTTTTGTTGGTATTTTTAATTCTGACTTAGGACATTGATCTTCTTTTTGGATCTCAGTTAAACCAAGGTAATTTAATTACATTATATATGTTATGTGCTTAAATGTTAAAAGTGATTTGTGGGCCTTTTGGGGGAAATGAATGATGATCGTAAGGCTTATGTGTGTATGCACAAGCGTCATTAAATCCCTGAATATAGGTCTAGGTCTCCCAGGTGACATTTCAAGCTTCAAGTAATTTATTTCCTGCATTCTGTGAATTTTGATTCACCAACTTGTCATGAAGCTGTCTTTATTATTCCAAATGGAAATACAAATGAAAAAATATGCCTACACCAGCATGATAAAATTAATAATTTATTTCATTTACATAACACCTGAGAAGTATTTCATGCATTTAGTTTACACTCTGGCAAGACTTTAAAGGCCATTATTCAAAATAGTGTAATGATGCATATTTTCTGCTACACTACAACAGCCTGTAAGGCCTTCTCCTATGCTTACATGCTGTTACCAACACATTTGAAGGGCTGTAGTCAGCCGGAGAAAACCTCGGTCAACTGTAATGACACCCACACACCTACCAATCAATGGTTGTTAAAAGAAAAGGAGGAAAGAAACCCCTCTGTTACCTCTAGCTCAACCTAATCAGTGACAGTGCTGTTTTTTACACCCACCTGGTAATCTTAATGCACTTAAAATACATTAAACATTACAAGATTTTACCAGCATTTTAACTTTTTAATCTCTCTAAAAAAATGTAAGGAGGTTTTTGTTTGATAAATTATTTCTTTGTTGTAAAAATACTTCTTGGCAACATCGTTGGAAAGCCTGTTAATTTCCCTTTTAAATGGTGCCACATTTGTAAGGAACATGCATTTATAGGATGAGCAGCAGAGCTGACCGTGGGTTGCTCACATGAGAAATTTGCCAGTTTCTTTAAATCCAACTTTCATATCTATTAAAGAATAGAAACATGATTAAATATATGGCCTTTGGAACTGTATGATATGCTTCTTTCCATTCTTTTAGATTGAAGATGTACAAGGTGTTTTATCACTGTGAGCCACTTCAACCCTGTTCAAGCATACAATTCAATGCTTAAAATCTCTTTTCTCACCTCGTCTTCTTGAAACACAATGAGCTGGATGTGCTCATAGTCTTTACTAGCTTTCTGCACAAACCCATGTGTTTCCCAGTGAGAACATTTCCTTTAATTCTTCTGTGGCAGGAAGAAAAGAGGAAAGGGCCTTTTTTGACCACATGGCCACATCCAAACAATGTCAGTATGGATTTGACCAGAAAAAAATCCCCATAGCAACATCCTCTGCATGTTTTGAGTGTGTAAGAAGATGCAACCCGTGTCAGAAGCACAGCTAACGATGCCAATGTCTTTCAAGATGCTTTGCGCTATAGAGGATGTATGATATATGTATGTATAGACTTCATCTTTCAGCAGCTCTATTTGTGTGGAAAGCCATTACCTGCTCACTTTTCAGAAGTCAGCTCCAAAACCTTTCATACAGTTTGTATACCTCAGCAGTAATGATAGGTTTCAGTGTGGTCTTTACAAACCTGTGCTGACCTAAAGACCTGCTCGGGGAATGGATTGATTCCTGATGCTGAGCAGCAAACTTCATGAGTAGCCCTTCCTCCTTTTCTGCTCCCTCCTGCACCAAGACTTCCATCACTCCCGCTTCCTCTGTTCCTGCATGTCTGTGGACAAGTTGTTTTCATGCTCTCTTCCTGTCACGTCACACTGTTTCTCTGTCTATATCCAGGTTTTTCTTTCTATCCCTGTCTCTCCCTCCCACGCTCGCCTCACACATGTTTGTGTTTTTGCTGAGCAGCACTCCTGTCACCATGCAACCCGAGACCCTGTCAAAGCCACCGGTGGGGAACGTTGGACCTCAGGCTGCTGTTTGTTGCCAGCACATGTGTACTTGCACTTTGGTGCCAAGTCTCTGTGTGACTTCACTTTGGGTGCCAAGGCATTTTGTTATGCTTGTCACAATTAATTGTCTCATTATTACAAGGTCAAACACCAGTCACCTACAAGCAGTTAGCCTCATTGTGTTTTTCAGGTACTCTCTACCTCTTGGTACTTTACTGCATGGAAGAGAACACTTGTGTCCTGTACATGGACCAATGTTAATTATGGCAGTTATTTTGAATTTAGTCTTAGTCTTTAGATTAAAAGGTTCATTAGCTTAAGCAACGTTTTCACTCCTTCATGTTTTAGTCAACATTAAGTCAACGAAAACTCAAAGCATTTCAGTCCAGTTTTATTCATTAAAAAATCCTCCCAAATTTTTTCATTTAGTCAAAACATTATTCTCTTTGAACTTACTTGATTAGTTGGGGGTCAGGTCGTTGGGGACAGCCCCTAGTAATGAATAGGGATGTCACATATTATGCAAAATATACTTTTTCAGGCTTTTCTAGCAAAAATATGTCCACAGTGCCCCCAAGAATTGGGAATTCACAGGCATGTTTTGGGGACCTCTAAGACCAATATAGACTTTTCTCTAAAGGGTAAGATATGTGACCTTTAACATCTCTAAACGGATCTCTACTCTGCAGTTATGATCAGAAAATTTCTACATATTGAATACGATTCCCGCACTTTACAAAGAAGTAATGTTTACCACAGATTAACCTGGTGTGGAGGCATTCAGTATCACAATTTATTCAGTTCTGCAGGCTTCCCAGCGTCATTTAGCCAGGTGAAGGGAGATCAGGGTCTTGTGGAGTCTTGTACTGAGCTACGCACTTTTTAACATATTTAAAATAAATACTCATTTTCTCACTAACATGCTTTTACTTGAAATGGTGATGTACTACCAACCAAATGATCCTTGTGGGGTAGGAGACAGAGTAATGATGAGCCATTCATGAACTAGCCTGCACTACAAAACCACACTTTTACATTAGCAGCTGTAGCCAGCTACTGTTTGAGAGACAGTTTCCTTTCCTCTGTCCTTTGTCGTTATTTAATCCACATTTAAAAAGCCATACTGTTGCCAAATTTGGAGCTGTTTGGGACTTGAACAACCATCTGAGCTGAGCTAAGCCAAAAGATCTGGATCTCTAAAAAGAGATGGATTTCCTGTCCGAACGAGTAAGGCAGGAGGCTGGTGAGATGGACCTCAGCTGAGGAAACACAGGAGAAATCAGAGTTTAATGTGCAAAACTCTACTGAACAAAACAGGACCGCTTTATGGAAACAATGGATTCAGACTTTAGACCTGCCTGCTGCTGTTTCTCTGTGACTTTAAAAGATATATATATATTGTTTTTGCCTGGATATTTCACTACTTTCAGGACACAAAAGTAGCTGAAGAATTAAGAATGTTTATATTTCACACTTTGACACTTGGTATAGTCATAAAAAAGCTCAAAACATGGCCTGTTTGGTAGTCTCTCTCTATGTAGAAACCACCACTAAGGGTGTTCTCTACTGCTCTGTGATGTCATCTGCAAAGAACCTGTTCTTCAGTTTTTATCAAAGATCTATTTCTAGCTCATTATCATTCTGCCTTTCATGTGGTAAATAAGGTTGTTGGAAAACGTATTTAGTTTTATTTAGTCAACAACATTAACACTAACATGGACTTTTATGTTTTAAAAAGGTATCCTCAGTGGCTCTGTCCTTTTCCTCCTGTTGCCTTTGTGTCATGCTGAGAAAAAATGCTTCTGCAGTCCTCCAACTGTCCTCTAACACTTGGTCAATATGTGCTGTGGAAACTATCACAAACATCTTCCCTGTTAAGATGAGCACACGAGTAAAGTATGAGCTTTTTTTTACACATCCTCTCTGTTTGACTATTGATTTCTTTCCCCCATTGACATTGTAGTTGTAGTTTTTGTTAAGCTGAGAGCACACAGTAATCACATTTTGCCTCCTGCCATCTTTAATTAGCTGGCTAAAGAGTTTGTGGATAGCAGAACGCCCTTGGGGAAAGTTGCCTGCTCTTGAAGGACAATAAGACAAAAAAAGAAAGTGGAGTCTCAGGTGTTTCAGGGCAAAAAAGATTAGAGTGGTGGTTTTTTGACTGGTGGGATCAGAGCCAGGCATCAGAGCCAAGCTTGCTCAAAGTCTCTTATAGTCTTCGGTTTTTCTCTTTAAGACTCTCCCTATCTTAGGTTCACTTTCTCTCTTTGCCTTCCTCATTCCCTTAAAGTGTGATTGATTTTCAAGACTCTGAGATCTCTAGGGACAATCCCTGTTAAGCCTTTTAACCCTTTTTTTTTTTTTACCAGATAATAGTTTAAGTTGAATCCAAACTCCTGACCTGGAAAACAGGATTTACTTTGGCACTACTTACATTTTTGTGTTATTATGTTGCATGGACCAGTTTTTTTTTATCTACAGCAGATACAGTAGTACATTTTGAGGAATCATTTAGCTGAGAAAGTATGCGCTCCATTTGTTGCCCTAATTCCACCTTCAATGAAACATTTACATATGCATATGCACTGAAGCAGTATATCAGCATATGGCATCATTATTTGTTCACAGCTACAGACCTACTTAAAGGGACCTATAGCAGTAAAGAGGAGGGCTGTACACAATATGGCCATGTTATGTTAAATGTTTTTCTCTGTTAATTTCACAGTCATGTAAGGGAACATTAAGCTGAGTGTCTTCTCATCTTAACAGCTTTTAACCTTGCATAAACTGTACAGATTGCAGGGGGGTCAATTGGGAAGGCTGCTCGCAGGTAGAGGGATGAGGATTTTGTAAGTGTAAGCAATTTTCAGTTTCATTTCTGAACACTTTAGAGTAAAAACCTTCAATTCAGGTTGCAGAAGTGATGCATTTGCAGCCCTACACATGCTTTTTATTTGAATAAGACTGGTATAATCAGTATGGTGTAAGAGATGTGCGTAGAAAATGCATTTTCCAGGTTGGAGGTTTTTTCATATGGTGGTAAAAAGCTAAAGATGTTGATGGTACAGAGTATCTGTATTTATCCTGGGCATCATTTATCTGCATCAGCAGGAAATACTCCTGTAAAATACTGGATTATACTGCTTGGTACATGAATGATTACATTACCTCTTGGTGCATAGGCAGACCTTTCTAGATAATAAAATGCAGGTGCGTTGTGGTTTGTTATAATGCAATTTCATGCATTCGTCTGTGACAGGATACAGCCATTAGTGTGCTGTTTGTCATTGAATTACAGCTCCAAGGCCAGAGCATTCACAACAGCAGAGTGTATCATAATAACATTTCATACACAACCTCTACAAACCTTCAGCCATAGAAGGTTTTCATGAGAAATACTTTTCCAAGTAGAAATTGCTTTGTGTGTAATTTCCATCCTCCTTTGTAACTCAGCAGGATGCACAGAAGCGGTCATTTGTAGTGGACCCATGAGAAATAAGAAGTGTTCTGCTCAGCAGCTGTTTCACACTCCTGCTGGCGTTTATCTGATTTGGTTAATGCCAGCAATATCTTTCACAGTGCTATCAGCCTTTACAGGTGATGCTACACACAGATTATGGGGATTATTGAGACTGCTGCTGCTTTAGAGCTTAAGCAACTGGTTTGCAGCTTTTTAAAGGACATTATCATGTATGTTATATGTTTGCCTCCATTACAGCCTAATTCATCTACATAAAACGTTTGCCACCATGCCTGCATAACACCCTCCATCGATTTTAGCTTACATACAACAGATTTCAGCCAAATATGACCATCAGCTTTTATCAGTGAATAGACAGCATTCATTCATCTGCTCTAAAGGTCAGGGTTGCTTACATACAGCGTGAGGACATGCACACACAATGCAAACATACACACAAAAGGTAGTCCTATATACACACGCATGTTACAGGAAGTTTGTGTCAGCAATAAATCCAGATGTTCCCCTTGGAAAACAAGGTAATGAGAGGAAGTGCATCATGTGACATCACCAATGGAGGGGAAGTTTTTGCTGAGCTGGGTCCATGTTGAATTCAATAACAAAATTGGAGCAGCACAATGAATCCACAAGCTGCGTGTTTATAAACACAAGAGCCGATGGGGTGTACAGTAATATACTGCTGATGATTTGTTTGAGAAGATGATAACGTACACTGAACATTATAAATAAATTATCTCAGAACAAAAACAGGAAATCCACAAGAATACTGCTAATTTTTGCTCCATGTTTAACATGATGTAACAGGATTTATTTGGTTAAGGGCTGAAGTTCAATCTTAAGGTTTTATATTGCTTATTATTTTCACAGTTTTGTTCATCTCCATGTTGGGTGCATTGATTTTTCCTCCCTAAAGTTAATTGTTGAGGTTTGGGAACAAAGGGACAAAGTTGATGACATTTAAGAAGACAAAAAAGCGGACAAAAAGCAGGCAGCTGTAAACCAGTAATATTTTTAAGACAACAAGTGATAGTAAGTCAGTCATCATTTAAGTCCATACATTTAGTCAAAATGTTAAACTCAGTTAACTAACAAGATTTTAAAATTAATCCAAATACAAAACACTCATGTACCATCAGAACTTTTTACATTTGAAGTAAACAGATCAAAACAATGATGTACTCTGAATGAAGGACCTTTACTCTTAGTCGGATGCTGCCACAAAAGAGAGGAGGATCATTGGTTGTTACTGATAGAGATGCTTTTATAATTGGTTGTTTGCACTCATGCAGTCCTTATGACACATGAATGTCAGACGGGGGCAGGAAATGAGGAACACCAGTCAGGAACCAATAGAAATGGAGGAAAGGAAGTATGCAGAAACTATAGGTCGACCTCCATGCTGCAATTAGGATGAGAAAATTCCTCCATACCATTTGATTAACCAATATGCCAGGCATTAGGCAATCAATACCACAAAATACATACTACTGCACACCTTCTCCTACACATCTAGCCAGAAAAGGTAGACAAGGAAGCTACTTCCACTTGTCGGGGACCAGGTTGTGGTGGCAGCAGGCTAAGCAGGTCAGCCCATACATCCCTTCCCAAGCAACATTTTCCAGCTCTTCCTGGGGGATTCAGGGACTTTCCCGGGCCAGCTGAGATAAATAATCCCACCAGTGAGTCCTGTGTCTACCTCGGGGTTCCCTTCTAGTTGGAAGACCTTTCTCTATAGAAAACAGTGGATATCTCACAGTGTCGTTGAGTTCAAGCATCTCTGGGTCTTGTTCACGATTAAGGGTAGAATGGATCATGTTATGAGATTCTTCAGAAGGGTGTCTGGGCTTGGTCTTAGAGACAGGGTGAGAAGCTCGGACATCCGGAGGGATCTCAAAGTGGCGCCACTGCTCCTTTACCTGAAAGGAACCAGTTGAGGTGGTTTGGGTATCTGTAAAGGATGCCTCCTGGTCATTTCCTGGTGGAGGGCTAAATTATTTTCCTTGATTTTTTTTTATTTTATTTTATTTTTTTTATTTTTTTTACATGCTGTCTTACTTTTGCCACATAAAGTACATTTTGTTCACCATAACAAACACATATCACTTCTGGATTTATCAGTCTCATGAACCACTAATAATCAGTATCAATACCGGCCCTAACAAAACAATATCTGTCATCCTCTACTCTCATACAACCAAAGCATCGAGTGATGACATTTAGCAAAGGAATGTGGATATTGATACTGCAAGGGTGCTAGAAGGCTGGCTATGCTAGCACTGCTAACACTGCTTTCTTTGACCAGTTCCCATCATTTATCAACTGATGCTGACTCATCTTAATTAAATAGTGTGTGACTTAGACCGTTTCCTTGACTTTTGACTAGGCCACTAAACACAGTTCATATTCAGAATATGATGGGAAAATGATTTGCCCAGCAATGTCGTTAGTAAGGTTTTATATCTTGACAAGCACTGACGTACTCCAAACTGCTCATCCCATCCACAGCTATCAGAGAAAAGCGTCTGAACAGCTAGAAACCCCAAATCTTGGCTCTGATTAACTAAAAGCATTTTGTTGTTCTACCAGCCGTAGTCACTCCAGTAATTGACATCTCCTGCTCAATACCCAGCTGCCATGACAATCACGTTACTCCTCATCACAGTCAATGACAGATCGCTCACCCTGATCCTCATGTAAGAATGATACAACAGAGCAAAGTGAAAGTTTCCATCTTCACCATGTTTGCAGGGTAATGGAGTGGAGAATGACAGATTGTGTGCTATTATCTTATTGGTGAATCAGTGCAGCATCCATGAAGGTGTAAAGAGTGGGTTTAATGACATGCGGTGTTTTTTAAGAGGAGGGAAAGGAAGCTCCATGGAGTCTGCTCCTGGAGAGCTGATGGTCTGGAATGTGTGCTGTCACCACAGAGGCGATGTGTTATAAAAAGCAGTTGTCTCATAGAAGTGATGCTCAAGTCTATTTTTTTTTAACTTTGAAGATTTCTTAAAGAGAAACGGGGGAGAGAGTGGATTGGCACTAATGTGTGATGGCAGGAATTGATTCATGTTGATATGCACCAGTTGTTAAATGTTTTTTTCAAGAGGAGAGGAATTAAAGTGTAAGAAGGAAATAAAAGAGAAGGGGAGGGAAATAAGAGACAAAAAGATCTTTAATATTTCCCTGCTCGGCTCTTAATTGCATATTTCCCCTGAAGACATAAAAATATGGCTGAACAATGAGGCCGCCCAGGGGAGGAACCATAGATTAATTGGCCCGATAGGAACCCTCTGACATTAACATTTATGCCATTTGTTTACTCTTTTTCAATGAATAATAATAGGCCACCTCCCTTGAAGATCCCAAGTCACTCATTAGTTCCGGTGTGCAGCTTGTTGTGGATTAGAATATTGAAGCAGCAAAGGCAAAAAACAGTTCATCTCAGTACAAGGCTCGCATACAGAAACTGTTTCCAAAGGTTGTTTGGAATTCTTCTTTCTCATGAACTTTTAATGAAGATTTGCACGGCCTTGTGGTCCATATATCAGCTTCAGTGTGTAAAAAATCATTGGAGAGGGTTCAACAGCTGTTTGTTATCTGCTTGGCACTTGTGCAGATCGGGCTGAAGAATCAATTTCCTGTATGATATGTCTTCAACATTTTTTTAATGGTTCATTTTGGAGAATTTATGATTAGGATGGATTTCCAGGAATCATGTGACAGGTGATATTTTAGCTTGAAGTTGTTTTGTTTATCTTACTTTCATTCATGAAAGCAGAGATGTTACTTATGATTTTTTTCTCATGCAAAATCGTGAAGATTACCTTTGTTCTAAGCTTTAATTTTTCTGGTATTGTTGGACTGCTAAATAATTATCTATAAGGGAAAATGATGACTGGTATTGAGGTAGTCAGGATCATATGAAAACATCAAATAAACCAATGCAGAATTGAAATGTTAAATTAGTAGGACCTGTATGTTTTTAAATACAAAATCAATGCTGTTCAGTGATTGAGCTCTGTGTCTCAGGCTGGAAAAAGCTGTCAGCTGCATTCACAGTGCTCTCATTTGGAAAACATCAGCTTTTGGAAAACTGTTGGGTTGATCTATATTACTTTTCTCTCAGTGACCAACAAGAATCAAGAAGGGCTGATACTTCTGTCACCAGGTTTTGTCCTGGTGGAAGAGAAGCTAAGCAGGACCTTCAGTGACAACCCAGACATTTTTTTACCTCACCTTGAAGGGCAACATGACACAACTATTTACCAGTTAGTAATATTCTCTCTTTTTGCACATGGTTAATCGTGCATTTACACTTCAGTGTTCTTTTTGTTTGTTTGTTTGCTTTCTGATTTTTTTTTTTTTTGAGAAAGGACAATTTCCAGGTCTAAAACAGCTACCAGTGCCATGACGACAATCCTTACTTTTTTCTTTTAATTTAAAATTTCTTGGTTTTGAAGCAAATATAAGGCATTCAAAGCAAGATGCACTACAAGGGGAAGCAGAAGTTCTGCATGACAATTTCCTTTTCCTCACAACTTTAATCGCTCTGAAATTACTGTAAAATCAGTGTATAACCTGCACTTTCAATACCTATTTTTCATCTAAAAAGTTGGCTGGGACATAAACACCAGAAATGCTTAATACCACCAGTGTAAATTGCTAAGACACACATGTTTACAGCCACCGTCACATGCTGCACGAGACCTATTAGACTGAAAAATGATCGTTATTCATTGTGTATTGCAAGCTGCAACTTTATCCTCTCTGCTCAGAACGTGCTGACATACACAATGACAGAAATCACACACTGGCTGGGATTGGCATCACTTTGAACGGCTTTCTCCTCTTGTTAGGTCGTAATTGTGCATATAAAGAAAACAGGAAGAATACTGTTAAGTAAATAAACTGTGGCGCGCTGGTCTGACTGAGAACACTCCTCAGTGAGGACAGCAGGTGACAGGAGGAGAACGGCAGAGCGACTCGTGGGCTGTGAGTCTGTCTCATCACTGCAGGCTGAGAGCTCAACTACCGTATTATACCTAGTATTCCATACAACGAAAACAGATGGTGCTAAAAGAGCAACACAGCTGAACAGAAACTGCATGCTGTGGATTTGGCTTAATGAAATGTAATTGTCAAATGGGAGGAGAGTTTAAATCTTTCTCCCCTTAAAAAACAGAGATTCAACTAGAAAAGCACTCAGAGCACGCAGACCTCCGCCATTAGCCCTATCTCCCAATAGTGAAGAATCCTTAAAAAAATTCCTAGATCCATCTCTATGTGCCCCCCACCACGGCATTCGCCGATTACTCCATCCCCAAAGGGGTGGAAACATGGTGGGACAAAGCACTGGCTTTGCTATGGGTGCCAACAGATGCACTGACAGTCTTACCCATGGTCTCACTGGACAACTGGAACTCATGGCAGAGGGTGAATGTTCCTCTATTCCTCCCAGCATTGTGAGTATTCTTGCTACAATTTGCTTTCTCTGTTACACTCCGACTCGTCTCCACGACCGGGCGTGCGTCTTTCAAACTCTATAAACTCCAAAACTTTGAATAGAAACACACCCAAAAATGCTGCTGATTTAATGGTGTTTAGGGCATTGCTAACACAAAAATACTGTTAATGGACACAAGCCTTGAATCTGTAAAAATAGCTGTGATGTTCCTTAACTAAACACATTGTCACCTTAAAGAGGGGGTGTTATGCCTTTTTATTCAAGGCTTTACACCATCTCTCTGATACCCAAGTAGTAGTTTCACATGGTTTACAGCTCAAAAAACTCCTCATGTTTCTCACACTGGCATCCTGAAAAGCCCTCATTTAACCTCCGTCTGAAATGCGTCTTTTTCGCTGCTGTCTCTTTAACACCCCCCCCCCCCACAGACCTGCTTTCCTCCGATTGGTGCGGCAGGACTCAGTGTTTTGTGCTGCCCCAATCAATGTGGCTATATTGCTATGCTAGCACTTGTAAACTCTAAACGAACCGATCCGACTGAGTAAAATATGGCGAATTTTGATATACATCCGTACGTGTTAGACCTGGAGTCTGATGTTGATAGTTTGGAGACAGAGGGGGAAGAAAACCAGCAGCGGCGAAGGATAGAGCAGGACGTATCTGTTTGGTAAGTGTGTAACTACTGTGTTAAATGGCTAAAAGGCATGGTGGGGGCGGTCTGTTCCACTTTGCCGGCAGCACGGACAAACCAGTCAGGAGATCCTATTGCAATGACCTCATCAGTTTGCTCCATCGAAATCTTGTCTCAGGAGGATCTTGGAGAGATTCCCAACGAATCGTTTTCATCAGTTTACACTCTAATTCCAAGATTTCTGCCACATACGTTTATCTTGTGGTTTGAAAATCTGCAGACGTGAAGTATGGACACCCAACATTGTGACTTTATGTTTTGAAATCAGAGTAAAAAAAGTATAATACCCCCTCTTTAATAAAAACAGTCATGCTTATTCACTATTTATCTGATAGGGGTAAATGACATCATCAGCATCATAATCTCCTTTACAAGTCGTCTCAGATTAAATTAAATACAGTTAACATCGGGCCTCTATCTAAGATGTATGGAGACTTTTTGAAATATTCCTGTTGGTTAGTGAGTAGAAATAAAAAAAAAATGCTTAAACTTGCAACTATTTCCCACATTTACCATGTCCTAATTAACAAAGTCCTAATTATGATTATTTTGATTGTTATTGAGATTGTGAATATCAAAGAAGTTAACTGGTTGGTTTACAACATCTACATCACATTTATTATTGGACTGAAACACTCTTGATACTGACAAAATGATATCATGATATGTTATAAAATATAAAAAATGATGTATTAAAAGTATAAGAATTAATTAGCCATGTTTTTCAGTAATTGCTTCATATCAGTTATATTGTTTTAATAATTGCGAGAAGCCAAAATGATAATTGAAATTGAAACTTCATTTAGTGCTACAGCACTACAGCGTGCCATATAAAGACTTTATGGTTCACTGCTTATTAGAGGTGCTGATGTTGCTTGTGGGCATTTAGAGCTCATACCATCATCATCCAGTACCCCGGGTGTCTCCTGAGCTGCTTTGTTAGTTGAAAAGAAAGTTATCAAACACTCCCTTTGCCACACATTTTACACTTACTGTCTAATATTTAGCTCTTGAAGTATTTAGCAAAGTTTCTGGAGAAGACACAAAATGCTAGGGGCTAAATTAATACAAGCTGGACGAGTCAAGCTTGCCTCATAGCAGTTGACCACTGGGCATGATTCATCCACAGGCTTCTCTCTACTGAACTGTAGATGAGTGCATTTAACCTCCTGCTGATTTGACTAACTATTCCTTTTTAAGGGTGCAGGGGGAGTATGACATCATGCTCTTTATACAGTTATGAGGAAAAATATGTTGCCGTGTGGGAATGGTTTTATGGTGTTAAATATTCCGGACATGTAGGCCGGCAGCTATGAAACAGTTCATTCATTAACAGCTCTGCTGTACCTCACCACTGTTGGCAGTTATTACTTGTTTAGTTCACAACTAAAGGAAATATTGACATTGATTAATCCTCAGTGCAAATTACAAAGTTTCTGACCCACGTCCCTTTGACTCCATTATAAGCATGTAGAGGTTTGGGGCTTTTTTTCCACCGTATTTTTGCTCTTTGTGTTTTTTGCACCTGCAGCTTGTATTTTTACCCGAATTCTTTGAGACTTTTAAATACTTTACGGTAATAAAAAGTAATGGGTAGTAAAGGAAGAAATATCTGGAAGCATAAAAGATAAGGTTACCATCTTTGTGCTATAAAATGAAAATGAAACCCTACTGAGAGAGGGCGTATCCAGAGGAAAGACAGACTCCAGTGATCTGTAAATTCCGGACTTTCACATGCTGGACAAATGTCTGACAACTGGTGTGTAATCATTCTCTATTGATTCCTCCTTTGTACTCTATCTTATGCAATAATAACACTGTCCCTTTCAGTTTTGGCTTTAAAGGAGAAGTGGAAAGAAAATATATTTTCTCACCCATCAGGATCTTGTTATTTCTGTCCCATTCAAAATTTCCATCATTGAACCACCCTAATTGGTGCAGGAACATTTAGAAAAACATTTGGAGAATTCAGACTGGGCTTTTTTAGTTAAGGACTTGGGATATTTCACAGTGTTTCCACTGCTGTTCTTTTGAGGTGGTGGCCCAGCACCTGAAATATTTTCATCATGTTAAGACAGCTTTTACTCCTCTGACAGTATTTTAATATGTTAAATAAGACATGCAAGTAAAACAAGTAAAACATTCTGCTCCTACAGCACAAAATAAAGTGGGCTATAGATTGTGTAGACCAAAACATTCATTTTCAAAATACCATGATTTTATTCTAAGAAAATCAGCTGTTTTTGATGATTTGATGGATTATTTGCCTGTTTATAGTGGAGGGAGGATTGATTATCGATGGCAGACGTTAATGAGAGATTGCAGTGCTGTCTCTATCAGCTTCTCTCATCGATGAAGAAAAAATGATCATACATCTATGGGAAGGTGTTTGACTTTGACTTTGGTGATAGTTGTGTCTCTGTCCTTTTGGATATCCACTCCCTCCCATCAACAGAGCCCTCAGTCCTGCTGCTGATCAGAGAAAACACAAGTGCCTGCAAATGCAGGAGCAGATCCAGACTTTTCACTGGGCTGCCCAACTGGGGCCCAGACTCATATAGGGGTGGTATGAAGTTTGTATGCACACACAGGATCATAATTTATTAACCCTTACTATCCCAACTAATCTTATCTACTTTAACAAACCACTCGTAACAGAAAGCTGAGGGGAACACTGTTTAGGATAAAATGACATCCCAATGCTGTTGTGTGATTTGATTTAGCCTGCAATTGATTTTCAAAGTGTTCCTCTTTACAAAAAGAGTATCTAGAGCTAGCACAAAAAGTAAAGTTTGGTAAATTTTTCATGGGCACTACCAACATACTCAACTCTGCTGCTCATCCTACAAATGCATGTTCTTTACAAATGCGGCACCATTTAAAAGGGAAATAAACAAGCTTCCCGTTTAAAGATTTATTGCCAAGAAGCATTGTTACAACAAAGAAATAATCTACCAAACACAAACTCCCTGACTTTTTGTGCAAGTTTAGTTACTGATATTGAATAAACCTTCAGCAGTTACAGAAGTTACAGACTCTTGAATGCTAGAAAATGACAACTGATTGATCCACAATCATTCCCTTATGCATCTTTGACATCCAAACAGTCACTCTTAAGTTTGTTCTGCAAAATGATCAGGAAATCAGTACAGTCCAACATAGTTACCTGATGTAGAACAGCATGATCAAAAAGTCTACTTTCAGAGGGATTTCTGACCATCAGAAACACTCAAGGGGAATAATTGTATGACCTCACTGTCATATGCTATCATTTCCCCTCATTACATCCTGTCAACACCTATATGTTACCCTCCGTGGGGTTCAGTCTCCACTGGTATCAAGTCAAGCAGTTACAAAGAAGATCACACGGTCAGTGATGTGGCCCCATCAGAAAAAGTCTTTTGAATACGTGTCAAGCTTTTTTTCTCCAAATGCCATTTTTATTTGGTTTATTTCAAAGACAGGATAATGTAAGTATCAGTCTACCATGATTCATCCTTCACTGCTGCTTTCTTGCACTGAGAGGCTTGTTTCTCTCTCTCTGGTATGTTTTACTGATGTGATGACTTTGCTCGCCTTCGGCACCACATTACACACACTGCTTTGAAGCCTGAGGTTAGGGACACAGACAGAGATTGTTGTTTAAATTAGTTTACCCTCTTGATGATTGAACAACAAAGAGGCAGGTTTTTATTTGGTTTTGATGTGAAATGTCAACTATAAAGCGAGTCGTACAACTCCTGCTTGTCACTGCGGCTTTTAAGTTGTTTGAGTCACTGACTGAGTCAGTGGTACATATGTATCTGCAGGGCCCTTCTGGGTCTGTAATCTCTAAAAACAACTGGTAGAAACGACCATTTTTGTCTTGCTTGCCTTTCTCCTCTGATGTGTAGTGTCGTCATCCAGACCTGATGTGAACTTGCTGCAGAATGATTTAAAAGTGAACAAGCCGCTCTGTGGATTGTTTCTAAGCAAAGAGGGATCTTGACTCATTAAGGAGCTATCTTTGCTTTGGTCAGTCAATATTTAAATAGGATTGGCCCATTAGCCTGCTTGTTTGATATCGGTCTTCTGCCAGCTGGAGCGTTAATATTGGACCATTTTAGTCTGCTCTCTCATTAATACGACTTTTTAGTCACGCTAGCAGCAGGAGTCAGACAGTCGATACGTTGGTTGAAAGGTAAAGAATCTCAAAGAATCTTTATAGTTAGCTCATGCATTGCAAAATGTGACCTTATACTTTTGGTGATCCCTTTATTCTGTTATTATATTTTTTTCATTGAAATGTTCCACATCTGTTTGTTGGATTGAACAAATATTTGGTGCAGCTATTGATTGTTTCAAGAGGATAAACAAGTCTGACTTTAGTAATGCCTACAAATTTATTTCTAAATCAATGTGAATGTCTTCACAGCTATGACAACATCTGTGCTACTTTTTTTTTTGCTCCATTTTTTGTTCAGTTTTTAAATTTCTCCTTTATTTATGTTTTACTCCCAATACATCGAACTACTAACTTTCACATTAGCTTCAACTATGCCTTGTGTTCAGTGTTAACTGGTAAATATGAGAATGTCCACAATAAAATTAAAAGGAGATTCAAAGCAGAATTGGGGAAGCAATGTAGTCTGTTAGTTAAATTACACCTCCAGTGCACAGAGACTAAAGGCCAATCCCATTTCTACCTCTTAACCCTTCTCCTTAGCCCTTCCCCTTCGTCTACCCCTTCCCTTTGCCCCTTGAAACCAAGTGGTAAGGGGTAGGGGTGAAAACCTTCCCTTAAGAAATGAGGCACCACTTGATTGCTGTTCATTATCATGCATGTCTGATAAACAGCAGCAATTAAGCTTCGATCATCTCGTTCACACTATGGATCTCCGTGTTGATCTTCTCCATTTATTTATACAGTTAACAGCCCTCACTTTCAAGAATACATACTGAAACAACAATCACCTCCCATCTTTTGTAGTTTAGATCAAATATATGAGAAAACCTAAACTATTTTATTGATAATCATTTATAAATGCCAAAAATATTTACATTTACACGCCTCCTTCATTGTCCATTGTGCCATTTTGCAAGTGAATGCACTGTATGGTGGGAAATTCATCATACCCCTTGGTTTCAAGTGTGGTCATGGAAAATCTTCATTTCAAGGGCCCTTAGCCCTAGCCCTCAATTCAAAAGACAATTGGGACACCCCTTCACCTGAAGTGAACGCGCAGAACCAAGGTGAAGGGCTAAGATGAGGGCTAAGGGTTGGAAATGGGGTTGACCCGAAAGCTCTTGGAGAGGCAGCCCCTTGCTTGACCCCACCAAGAGTGCCAATAAGGGGGAATAAAGGGGAGAGCTTTTTGTGACCTAGCTGTATGGTGGGCCAATGAAAGTTTACCAAATTTTGGTTCCTTGTAAAGTTAAGCTGTAATAACCATATTTGTTTTAACTTAAACAGTCATCATTCTTATCAAAGCAACAAAAATACACTTTTTATTTAATGTGACTTCCATATATTGCAGTGTAATCCAAAATGTAAACCAGTTTACCTAAAGAGCTGTCTAAGGCCATAGACCTTAAACATGGACATAGTCATGGACAATGTCAACTATTGTTCCTGCAGGAAAGTTTTGAAGCATACCATAGTGGATTATCAATTATCAACAACTACCGGCTTTTAACTTTTGAACTTCTGCCTTAGCATGAAAATGCCTCCAATTTTCAGTATTGCTAACATAAAGCGTGCTTACTTGGCCAGTGTGGACACATTAGCTTACTGCGTTCAGAAGCTGGTTAAAAAAATGTTATGTGTTTAACTTAGTCACAGTCTTGCAGAAATGCTAGCTTTGCTTGACACCTTCAGTGTCAGGGATGCAGCCTAGCTCAACTAAGATCTTGGACAAAAGCACACTTGAAGCCTGCTACAGTGAAAAGGTTAGATTTCTAATTGAATGCTAATTTAATTCATTTGTTAAATAAATTACTCTTGCCACAACTTCATCGTTGTGAAGCACCAGTGTTCTTGTTGTTATTCAGAACCAGTGAAGTGGACTGGGGGACGGCGCTGTAATTCTGTCATACATGGGATTTGCTGCTTTACTCCCGCTTCCCCTCCCACTCTCATCTCCCTCTCTCTGTGGTTTCCTCTGGCTTTGCTCACTCCAGTGCACCCGCTATAACCAAAACTAAGCTGAAGGGACACTGAGCTGTATGTAAATCAATTTGGAACGCATCCGCATGTGGAAATAGAATTAGACTTGTCAACCACACCTCTTCATTTCCTTCTCTCTTCCATATCTCTCTGTCCTTCTCCTCTTTTTCAAGGCATACAGGACCATAAGTAGCAGCTATAGGAAGGCTTAGGGTAAGGCTTGTGGGGTAGAGGGGATTAAAAGAAATCACTGAAGTTAGCAGTCTTCAAAGGAAGTAGAGAGACTGCAAAAGAAGCCATATTTCTCTCAAATGGTTTCATGCTTGAGGGGCTTTGCGTAATGGAGAATTATTACATGAAGCATGGAGTCGCATATATGTAAATGAGTCTACACACTTAAAAGAACATTGTACTCAGTGGATGCATGAGAAGAGGATAGAATTAAAACAACTGTTTTCATGCAAACAACACTATACATATTTGGCTTCAGCCTTATCGATTACGCTGTGGTAGTTTATTTCAGCTGGGTTTGATTAGTTCTTTTCAAGTAAAATTCATCACATCAGGATCGTTCAATGACAATTCTGTTCGCAATAAATTTCAGATACAACAGCCGCCGTATCTGGCAGGTTTTATGCAGCAGAAAAAGGATAAGAGGTTTTGTATGGTCCAATGTAATGAGTTTTTCTGCTGTGTCGTTGCCTGTGTGGTCCCTGCATTGTGCTCCATATCTCTTCTTAGCCGTTCGCTGAAACTGTATGTCCACAATCCACTCATGTCGAGATATGAAAAGGGAACAAAAACATGGCGCTAAAGGGTCTGAGTTTGACAAAGTTTTATTTCTATTGTAAATCATGCTCCTAATTATGTTCAGACAGTAAAGAAAAGGATGATCTTGTAATCAATAATTCAGACTATAAATACATTTTCAAAGAAATCTGATTGATTCTGAAAAAAGTAGTTTGTATGTTGCTTAGGAAACGTGGAGGGAGATTATTTTTTATGACAAATCACAGTACCGTCTGCCTCCCCAAGGTGCTATAAACGAGCCCCTCATTCATCACAATTAACCTGGGCGACCATCAGTGAGTCTTTAATTAGACGTTAGGCTGTGTCTAATGAATCGCAACACACGCTAAGGAGCACTGAATCAAAGGTTATTGACACAAGCAATTATACAGGTATATATAAATGTAAAAAGAGAGCGATACCATGTTTTTACCACATCAGTATGTAGGTAGAGCATTAGAAAAGACAACTTTTGTCAGTTCAGAGGTTGCTGCTGCTTACTTTTAAACTTCACCCTTAATTGCCACTGGATTGACAGGATTCCAGGTCAACAGGCCCATCTTGCAGAGTCCCAGCTTGGTCGAGAATGCACTGACCAATCAACGTCATTTAAGGAGAACAAGGAAGTAGCTACAGGTCGGGTTAAAGGGATATTTCAGGATTTTTGAAGTTGGGTCAAAAATGAGATGAGATACTGGGCTATAGTACTGGCATTAGCCTCCAGTGATTTCTGTGAAAGTTGCTCCTGTGATTATTATGAACTCAGAGGGATCTGCAGCATAGTGACTGTAAATGGGAACATTCATCATCACTCAAGTCGAAATCTCTCATATTATCTTTGTTTTAGTTTGGTGTGGTGTTACTATCCCTGTAGAAACCCGCAGACCCACACAGCTGATCAGAGGATAACAGTTTTTACGTAAAACTAGTTAAACTACTCGGATAAAACGTTCCTATTTATAGCCACTACACCACGGATCCCTCTGAGCTTGTAATAACCACAAGATCAACTTTCACAGAAATCACTGGAGGCTAACGCCTCTACTGTAACCAAGTACCTCATATGACCCAACTTCAAAAACCCGAAACATCCCTTTAAGTTTTACTGTTAGCCTCTAAACAATGGTGACTGGTAAGGTGATATGCTCAGATATGGTGGTAAAAATGGTAGGTTTCATCAACATTTTTATTATAATGTTACAAAGTCATTTAAGAGATGATTTTATCCAAAATTACATACATCTGAGAAATAGACAGACATTCAAGGCATCAAGGACCTTGCCCAAGGGTCCACACTATACACTGATTGTGCCAAGACTGGATCCCCAAGCTCTTTAAAGTCAGTGATGTAAACCACTGAGCTATCCAGCTATTGATGATTTAAAGAGGGCAAAAGAACCATACTGAAAGCTTCTTGGTGGTAAAGATGTTTTTACTCTTTTCCCGACAGGCCTCGGCATGAGTTTGATTCACCAACCTACTTGATTGATAACAACGATAGCGGATGCCTGTTGTCATATGTTTCTGGCAAGGGTGGAATGTACAGTAATTGTGTTGTATTTTTTAGGCACTAAGTGGATTTTATAATTGCAAATGCCAGTCCAGGGTTTGTGCTCCCTGGCAAATCTGAGGCGTTTCTGGATGTTTGCAGGCCTCAATAATGGCTTCTTAGCAGCTATTCTTCCTTTTAAGCCTTGTTCCGTCAGTTGTCTGCTTATGGTCATTCTGGAGACTTTCACAGACTCTGATCTAGAAGCATTCATCTCTGCCTGAAGATCAGCAGTGGTCTTCCTTCTGTCTCTAGTACTTCAAATCTTGAGGTGTCTGACATCTGCTTCAGTTAACTTTGGTTTCCTGCCTCTTCCTTGGCACATTTTGTAAGTACCAGTCTCGACAATTGACTCCAAAGCATACTTGACCACACTGTGAGAACACTTTATGTCTTTTCCTATTTGTCTCAGAGACCATCCAGAAATGAATCAAGCATAACATTCAACCACTAAAGCTAATTTTTCTGTTCAGGAATGCAAGTAAATAACTATCATTTGACACATTAATCAAGAAATATTAATGTGCTTTACTATTTTTTCAGTTTTTTTGTAAATCAGTAAATTTGAAAATTAATGGATAACAATAATAATTATATTTTAGCATTAAAAATATCATTTGGGTTAAAGAGCTTCTTTATATTGGTGTATTGACCATTGCAGACACATAAAAAATGATTTTGGTAATTACCAATTCTGTTAATTTAGGGCAGCTGTGGCATAAACCTTACTTTGGGTGGTGGTCTAATAAATTTGTTAAGCACTGTATATTTAGCATGATTATCAGAAAAAACCCAAACAGTATATTCGATTCACCTTTTACATCTGTCAGTGGGTTTCAACAAATTTTAAAGTAATAAAAAGTGTCTAAAAAAGCTGACTATGACCATTCAGTGTTAAATTAATTGAAAAACACAGTGTTTATTTATTCCCTGACAAGCGGTGATTTTGGAGATATGTTTTTGCCAGATGTCAGCAGTTTGTATGTTGCCTGTAGTACAGTGAGCTCGTTGGGGTTGACATGCTCTTTCTCTTATATTAATTCTTGCACCCTGAGTGAAGTTATTCACTGAGTTAGAGTTGCTGGCTATCACTTATGCTGTTCCTGAAGGACACATAGAGCATATTCTTCATCAGTAAGCATCATCTTGCTATGAAGCTGACTCTGCTTTGTTCTTGCCAGAGGAGACCCACCTTGTCAAAGACGCTCAAGAGTACCTGAACAACCTGGTCCACTGATCTGTGCTCTTGTTGTTCTTTATGATTATATCATTCTCTTTATGTTGAGTGACAAGAAAGGAATTTTGCAAATTCATCACAAGTTATACATTTCAGTTTTATTCATAAATTCTGTCAGCAGTCATTTTTAACATCGTTTAAGAAAACTGGAAACGGCATTTGAATAAAACATCGTATTTCTGGTGGGAAATGAAGGGATTTTTAGACCAATTCCCTATCCAAATGTTGGTGTGTGATTCCATCTAAATTGCATTTGATTGGCAGCATGTTCTACTTTACAAAAATAGAAATGGAGGTGAGTATTTGTTGCTGAGAAATGAGGAAATTCTCTGACATTCTGAAATACATCTTTTGTGAAAAAAATATGAGGACACGCTCTAGGTGCAGTGGGATGACATTCTCCATGGATGTTCAATGAAAATCTGAAATTCTAACCTGTTTTTGAATGTGCCCTGGAGAAACTAAAATCTAAATTTTATGGTGGTGTTGTCAGCCCAAAGGTTCAGATTTATTCTGCAGTGGTAAGAAAGGCAAAGAGAAAAACATGAAAAGACAGAATAGAAATGGCTACAAGAGCATCTGATCATCAGCGGTAACGTACACAGTACCACAACCACAGGGCTTGAAGGTAACCAATGAGGGCGGAGGAAACTCTCTTCAAACACACTGTAAACATTCATCGCCCTCATAAACTCTGTGTAATCTTGCCAAAAAGTTGATTAGAGGCAGAGTCCATCGTGTAAAACCTGCAGCTTTAATACAGCATGTGTTCTAGTACCAGGGGCCAAGCTGGCTCTCCCAAAAGTACGGCACGAGAGCATTTGCTTGGAATTATCGCTCACATGACACAAATCCCTTCTTTACTGTACTCACATCCTGAATTAGAGCATTTTGAATTTGCCCTCCTTCACAAAAACATGTTTATCAGCTGCATTTGTAACAATGTTCTTGCAGGGTATAAAGATTCATATTTGAGGGATTTTTCATTAAGCATATGCTGCTGTGATGTGTCATCCATTTTTAATGAGACGTACCGTCCTCTTTAAAGTGATTACTTGCCGCTGGCTTATCAGATTTGGTTTAGAGCTTGCTAATGGCATCATAAGGCACATTACAGCGATAATAAGTATTTAACAAAGTTAAGTGCAGTCAGGCTGTTGGCATGGAGGAGTGATCCTTTCTGAAACAGGTCAAAGAAATTGAACTTAAAACATGGTGATGATTGAAATAGTCCTGAAGTATGAACAAGTTTACATTATTGGCTCCATTTACACTTCGTTTTCTAGTTTGTTTGATGCAGGCTGTGTAGAATTGCAAAGCACTGTGAGAAATGAATGAGTCTCACTGATTTAGACAAACACTGCCTTCTAGTTTTTAAGTCCCCTCTCCCTCTGTCATTATAAATACCTTATTTTTTTGTCAAGAAAAAACACATGGACCTATTCTTAAAGTTTTTGTTTTGACAGTTTGTTTTCTTAGGAACAGTTATGTTCTTAGCCTTAGTGGATTTAAAGTGACTGTTTTTCATCACATTCACCTTTTGACCGTGTTATTCTGAGGTTTTTTTTATATCCCAGACAGAAATGTTTAAATCCTATACAAAGTTGCTGAAAATTTTGGCACCTTTTCAATGTATTTCACTTTCTTGTGCTTCATGACTTTCTGATCCTCTCTTCTCTTGCAAACACGCACAAAATAGACACACACACATCCTAAGATCATCATGTCTGATGTCAGTGTGATTATGCAGCTGCAAAAGATGGGTGTTCCTGCTACTCCTCTACCAGTGCTCGGGGGTGGGGCTCGCTGTGTCCATCTGCTCGTGGCCTTAGGAATAAAAAAGCGTACGCACTCTGGGACACAGTTTAAAATGTCTCCACATACACACATAAATGTAGAGAGAGGGACATGCACCATATAATTAAATCAGTAGGGACTCTACTCAGCCATGCAGGATGCCGGGGAATTCAAGGACATGTACAAATCACGTAATGAATTCACAGAAAATCAAGTCCCTCCTAGCCTTTAAAACTAAGCATTTTATCCATTTGATCCCCAAAAATCCTTATAAGCGATGCTGAATCAACATGAAGTATCACACCAGGGGCTCAGTTTTCTGCAGACTTGTTCAACTTAATTTAGATGCACAATTCTGAAAAATCTGGACATTTAATATTTTTGTTTCTTTCTTTCTCTGTTCTCTTGTAGGGGTCTTTTTGCAAGCCATTACACAGAGACACATTACCGGGAGGATGGAAGTGCAGTCACTGGTGCTCACAAAAACACGGTACAGTGGCACTGAAATGCTTTTGACATTTATGGACATTTATGTTGACGTGTGGTGGTGGCTCACTGTTACTCTGTAAAAAGTGACTCCTACAAACTATCACAAAGAGAGATGTTTTGTTTTTTGCATACTGTGTATCAGTTTTAACATCTGCTTTATTAAGGCAACGGTTAAATATGTTTTTGGATTGAAATTAGACACTGATTTCCTGTTTTTATTGTTTTTCCAGTATTCACAATATGGCATAATTGTGTGTTTCTGGAAGCAGTTACTGAGCATTGGTCTGTGGCCTACTTGATGATAAGCTGTGTTTTATGCTGGATTTTTTTTTAGCCAACTCTGCCATCAGGGTTTTATTTTTGAATCCCCTATTAGCAGCTCATCTATTTCAGACTATTTCTTTCTTTGTGTATGCTTGCTGTGCAGAGCACACAGACAGCTGCTTTTTTCAAAAAGAGGAAGAAAACACTAATGTTCATTTAGAATTTCAAACAAAGTGAAATTAGTTTTAAAAGATAACTTAAAAAGATATTTTTTCATTTAAAAATTTGGCTGCATACTCTGTATTGGTGCAACCAATATGGTAGTTGAAAAGTCTGAGATGTGGCAAATGCAGCCACCACCTTCACCCACTGCACAAGACCTGCGATTAAAGTTGGTCTCCATTCATTGTATATAACAGACAGCTGTTTCACAGTTACAAAATGCTGGGTTGTACAGTGACACAGACCTGGCGGCACCACTTTTTCACAGCTTATCAGGCCATAATCCTGCATTAACAAAATGATACTGTTAAGTAAAAAAAACCTTGTGAAGTACTGATTTGATTTACGAAAGATACCTATATTATCAGCCTCATATTGGCATCGACAGATACTAGCATAAAAACTGATTTAGATAGCTAAAGATGGTTGAGGTCTTTTTCTTTGTTCATCTCCATCCCTTATATCCCTTATATAGTGTGTTCTTAGGACTTAAGTTCATTTCTTTGTCCATTCTAAAACCCTGAAGTGTTTTAAGGACTGAAGTTTTAGGTCTGAACTAGGGATGCACGATACTAGCCATTTTATATCAATATCACCAGATATTAGCCTAAAAAGTGATTTTGTGTATTACACTTCTCTCTGCCTTGGATGCTGCCATCATATCTATGTCTGTGGATGGTGAGAGAGTGGAAGTTTTAGAACAGTTCACCTACCTTGGCAGCGTAATCCATTGATCTGATGACTGCAAGGCTGAGATCAACAGCAGACTTACACTGTATGGGAGCAAGACAGTGTGGTCTCCCTGGTATGTGAGCATGCAGATTAAAGTCAGAGTCTTTGGGTCCTTGGTCCTTCCGGTCTTACTATGTTCTTGTGAGACCTGGACATTGACTGAGGCCAGAGGCACAGCCTGGACTGCTTTGTGACAGCTTCTCTTCGGTGCATTTTTGGGTATCACTGGCAAGACCATTTGTCTGATGCTGATGTGTTCAGGAGAGCGGGAATGAGAAGGGTCAGGTGCATGATACGGGAATGGCAGCAATGCTTCTACGAGCACCTGGCATGCCTTCCTGGGCCTGATCCGGCTCACTGCATACTGGGTGCCCAGGACCTGGCCGACCCCTCCACAATGCCAGGGATGACCGTGTGCATTTTGGAGGGGTCAGCTGGGAGGATACCTGGAGAGGCCATAAAAATCTGCCTCCATCAGCTGTAAAAACAAACTAGATTTAATATCAGTATTGGCTCAAATTATTTTTTAAAAGTTGGCATATCAGATATCTGTAATATTATGCATCCCTAGTCTGAACCATTTATATAGTATTAAGGCAGTTATCCAGCAGTCTTTGACAAGGCAGAGTGTTAACTTTAATGCGCAGTTAGGCTAGGGGAAGAAAAACAAAGCTCTGTGAAAGATGTTTCAAGAGAATAATCGAATTGCACCTGAGTCCTGAACCACTGAATTGAGATGGGGTCAGGTAGCTGTAAGAAAATGACAAATCCACCACGGACGTCATGTTGTGATCCATGTTTTTATCTTTATCTTTAGCTGCTTCAGTTGTGTTTTTTGTTTCCTATTGTCATTGTGTTTTTGTTGTCTTGTCTGGAACACTTTGAATGCCTTGTTTCTGAAATGTGCTGTACAAATGAACTTGCCTTGCCTACCTCGCCATCTGTATCGATATTGGTATCAGCTAAAATGAATTTGTAAGTATGAGTAATATCAGTATATTGGATATCAGCAAATATCGAATATTGTGCATCCCTGTTTAAAAGATTTCCAAGTTAAAGACTGGTGGTGGTGGGCAGCACAACTATTGCATAGGTTAAGAGCTCAACTCCAGCACTGGTAGCTAGCAGAATTGTAGACTCCACTTGGCAAACTCAGATGATGCTAAAAAAAAAAAAAGAGCTACTCAGCTTCACAGAAACAGCATGTTTCTTTCGGTAACACCTAAATCAAACTGTATTATAAATCAGTGCAACTTTTATAATAGATTTGTCATGACTGAAATCAGTTTATGTAGCTATATGGCTAAGAATAGTAAAAGGAAAGTTTCTCTGCATCACAGTAGGTTTGCAATTCTGAAAAAATACCCTGACTTAGAGCTTCACTCCAATTTCAGCTAAGGTGAAAATCACTGTTTAATAGGATGAGTGTGAGGACAGTTTGACAGTTTGTTCACAGCTCAGAGGAGAAATGTTTTCTAATTTTGTGATGAATGACAAGTCTATTTACTGCATACTTATGCAAAACGCATCCCAACCCCCAGCCTTTCTCTCATATGCACCGTTTAATTTTGAGTGGGAACAAGTTACAAGCACCGCATCAGGCTGCTAAATAGATGAACTGTATTGTCTTTGATGAGCCTCACACAGCAGCACGCTTCCTGTGTCTGCTGCCGCTGTGGAAAGGCAAGGACTGTAAATAAACTCTGCTGTTCTCTGAGTTATCTAATAACAAAATGGATCAAAAAAGTGTTTTGCTCCTTTGCTCCATTGTTTAAGTAAACTCCTCTAATTCATCCTTAATTGTCAACCAGAAGTAAAATTATCTTCCTAAAAGTATATTTTTGTGGTGTAAAAAAGCACACAACAAAAGTTTTTGTGTATAATATTTTGTGAAAATCCCTAATTTAAAGCTTTCATATTTGATTGGCTGATTCTTATGCAAATGAAAATTGAGTATTCACTTATATTTATCTGAAAGGGTGAGAAAAGAAATGGTACAATATATACAACATATTATAAAACTGTCTCATACTTTAAAAAGATGAATCTCCTCCCTTTAAGTCACTTTAGAGGGGATAAAACAGAATTAAAGGGTAACAGATGTATTCCATCTGTGCTCTGCTTTTGTGTAGCTTCAGGAAAATCTTCTTAAGATGATCTTACATGACTAAATATTTCACTTTCTTTAAAAGCACAGTCACACTGAGGATAACTGAGGGAGACAATCACTATTACTGATTGATGTTTTCTCATATGAAAGGTGAAGTAATCTAGGTCAGGCATAGCCTCAGCACAGAGCCTTTGTAGCTACTCTATTTTTAAACATAATGTAATGAATCGCCGTTTCATCACCACCTGGATCAGTCTTTTCTACTGTAATTGTCAAACTGAGCTAGTTGGAATAAAGAAAGCCTTTTTTCCCAAAAAATCCTAACCCAGATTTCACCCCAAAGTATATCTTCCTCCGTTTCAGTATTCAGAACAAGAAAAGGTGTGTGAAGTGACTAATGATGTGCTTCCAAACAGTAAATGGAGGTCTGTATACTGTCTTAGGGACAGTCATCTCCTCTACTCCTCTTGTTCCCAGACAGAAGTGTTTCCATTGTGTCTCAAGATCCCTCTTTTCTTCATACGAGACCTCTCTGGTGGAATGAGAAAAGAAAAACAATTACTATATTACTGTCAACTCCCATCTGTGTCAGTTTCTCTGCTTCTGGATGGTTTGTACTGACAGTGATGATATGAAAGACAGTTTTGCTGAATCTTGCACTCTCTTTTAATATCAGATAAGATGCTGGAGTCACTGTCTTTTAATACAATAAATGTTTAATTATATTATCTAGTGTGGGAGGCTTACGTTGCAATGCATGTCCTAATCTTCGGAACATTGTGTGAAGATTGTTTTTTTAAAAACAGGGCTCTTTTTTCTCTTTTAGAAGAACTGCTACTACCACGGCAAAGTGCAAGCGCATCCAAACTCTGATGTCTCTCTCAGCACCTGCTCAGGCCTTCGGTAAGAAACATGACCATCATTTATTCTGTATTCAGGAGGCATGTTAGCACTGCCCTTTAACTGCTATTTACCACTGCAATGTTTATATTTACTTATAGTCACTCTGTAGAGCTGCCCATCCCTCCTAAGCCCCTTAAGCGCGCTGTCAGTGAGTTGGTGTGTGACCCGTAGGAATAGTAGAAAATGTCATGCCTCATTGTCTTTGTCCACGGAGACATTCAGCAAATATCTGCACTTGTTTGGGCAGTAATTGGCATCTTGTTGTTGCTGGTGAACAACCACAGCTGGATGATTTGGGATTTGGACATCAGCAAATCCTAACACAGGCATCATCATTCTCTCTCTCTTATGAATCAGCATTTTTGGGAGCAAAAATTAAAGCTTTGCTGGCCAATGTGACCTTTGATTTGAGTCAATAACAGTTTGTTTCACTGACATTAATGTTATTTACCTGAAAGTTAAATGTTATTGGTCTAAAGCAGGAGATGTGAGGATTTTGATGAGACTCCAGAAATTAAGAAGGCTGATATGTAAAAATTCTGAACTCATTTGTAAGTTTTAAGGAGATTTTGTGAGTAGATCCATGAGCAGATTTAGTTCTTACAAGGCTGATGTCAAAAGAATCCCTGTGGCTTGGCCCTGAAGCCCAACTGTAAAAAAAACACCAATTGTTTCATTTGGCTTCAGTTAAAGTAGAAAAAAAGCCTTCCTCAGATGTCAAATATTCCATTAGAGAGAGCCACATTCGATCAAATTCCACATTTCATAGATTGGCTACGCTTTGAGGCTTTGTTTTCAGATTTGCGCTTCTGTCTCTGCAGAGGCTTCATCGCGCTCGAGAACAGAACATTCATCATAGAGCCGGTGTCTGGCAGTGACAACTGTGCTCACTTCATCTACCGAGGGGAAGAACTCAGTCTGACCCCAGGAGCCTGTGGCCATGGCTTCAATATGTCCTCAATTGCCCCTGAAAACCACATCAAAAGCCCCTTCCAGTCCTTCCACTCCAGGGTGAGAGAAGTATCATGTTGTTTTTTTGATCATAAGGCATGTGTTAAAGCCAGTGGATTTAAAGTTAAAAGCTACATTTTAGATTTTTTTTTTTAGTTTTCAGTTGTCAGCCTCCTGTGAAAAGATACACAAGCTTTTATTTTACAAAGGAAAAATGGGCATTTCACCAAATATGAGTAATGTGGAAAGCTGACCAATTTGGATAAGTTCCCAGAGGGCGATGCCTTGGGCTTGACACATTTTATCTGCATTTGAGCCCAAAGTTGAGGGCCCATGCAGGTTTGGCCAAGCACTTACATGTAGCAGGTGGAGCATCCATCTGCCACTATTCCCAAGCATTACAAACCTGCATGAGTCAGGAAGTCATATTTACCAACATACAGTAACTAATGACCCCTGAGTAATAAATGAGCTTTGCATTTTTAGAAGAGAATCAGCTCTGCCATTACAATCAGAACATTGGCAAAGAGGCAAATGAATAACATTTTAAATGCCTACATATTTTGATGTGGTACTCCGGCTTTCCTCAACTGTGAAATGTAAATAGTGAATAACTCTGGGTAGGTTATTTACATTTTTATCTCAAAGAAATAATGCAAGATGGCAGACGGACTTGGGATGTGATGGAAGTGAGGAGGAATGGTTAGAATACTGTTAAATACAGGAAACTCCTTCTGAGGTCCACCAGGATGGGTCTGATTGTAAAGAGTATTTTCAGGGACTGTCAGGCAGAAGCTGGAAAAATATTAGAATACATTTGAAAATGTTTGGGCTTAACATTACCTGTTTTTAATAAGTTTTAACACTGGTTTGTTAGTTTGTGAAAATGCTTAGTTTTAGTTTAGTGTCTCTAAGTTTTAGTGTTTTCTTTGAATTTACTTGCAGAATATGGATTTTGTCAGGGGCAGGACCCAAAGGGTCCAGAAAAAGTATTGTGCAGTTTCATAGAAAATATTGTAAAGGTTAATTCTACTTTAATTTGGGCTATTCATATCTGATATTTTGATACAAGACTTGAAGTCTTGACTGATCAAATCAGGCAATTTCAGACTGGCTTAGGTGACTGTAGATAGGGTTTATTCCCAACCTTCAAAACCTTGTGGATTTGCTCCTGCTGGTCTTGGTGTCAAACTCGCCATACCATGTTCAATGCTCAACCACCAATGGATCTGTACTGAATTCTGTAGATGGAAAAGAAAGGGTAAAGGAAAGTGAGTCACCTTTTACCCATGTAAATGTAAGACAACTTCTCAGTGATGTTTGTCCATCTTTTCTTTATTGATCTTATCCACAGTGATAGACACTGCTTCTGCTGAGATCCTCATCTGATTTCATAACTGCAAAAAACATTTACGAGATGAGGCTTATTTATGCACTACGTTTAAAATGGATGCAGACAAAAGCTGCATTTACCCTTAGAATTGCGCAAAATCTAAATAGTGCATTAAAAAAACTGGAAATCTAAACACCTGAATTTTGAAAAACCTCTCAAATATTGCTTACAAGTTTTTACACTCTCATGAGGAGGTATTTCAGGCATTTCGATGTAGAAAAACATCCCAAAAGTGCAATGGTAACACTTTTTCGACATTTACATTTCACAAGACATAACGTATGGTGTTGTGTCACATGACCAGGTACTCTGAGACAACATGGTGTGGTACGTGAGGGCAGAAGAAGAGACAAGACTTTTCTTAACATCATACTTGTACCTTTATAAGTGGCTTTTGCCATGCATACCGACTTTGCCTCTGAACTATCATCCGTTGCCTTCGTCTTTTGTTCAAAATCATCAAGGATGTAATCATAACCGTACCAACATGCAACACGTTTTGAGCGTCCAGCTCAGCGAGTATTGTGAGATGAGATTTTACGAGAATTGCAAGGCTCATGCCCAAAACTCCCTTCAATGGAAACACATTCAAAGCGCAATTGTACTAAGTCAAAATTTAAGAAATATTGCTTTTATTTTGTGGAAAACTGTAATGGAAACCCAGCTATAGACAGAGATGTAATTTCCCCTGTATTATGCCAGTTCTCCTGAAGCCTACGGATACAGTTCAAATGTTGATATACCTTTGTTAATCCTGGGGGCAGTATTTCACATTAAAGCAATAAAGATTAGTGTAAACTTTTTTTAAAAAATCGTGGTTTTAACTTTGTAAGGTGTTGCTTCTGCAGAGAGCGGCACACATGACACAGCACCTGTTTAACTGATTTAACCAGAGGAGACCATACTGCAGTGCCAGCCATGCCATGGTGTGCAGGGGTATATACTCCAGTATGTATGCACATCATCATCATTTGCCAAATTAGCCAGACATCATTTACCAGACTTTCTTAATAACTTTTAAAGCATCTTCACACACAGACAGTGGTGCTGTGGGTGGAAATGGACACAAACTCTCAATTCTTTTATCATAAAAGTGCACTCATTATGCAGCACCATCTTCATGACAGTAATTAAAGCAATACCATTGCTATTTTTTGATACCAGGGGTACTGTTTTACCCCCTTACCGCCCATTCCTAGCCCTGTGTTGGTGTTGTTCTATACATGGATATGTCATGTCTTTTTAACAAGAAATGTAGAAGTAATTGCAGGAGCTTTAAGTCTATAAGTGACATGTTTTTAAAAAGAGCTTATGCAACTTAAAGCCAAGCCACAAACATCCAGTACATAGCTTAAGATTTTGCATTGATAAAACAAAGGATTTTTCTTTCATTTTAAAAAGTACACCATACATTGTAGGCAATGACAGCCAAGTTTTCTCTGAACGGATCCAATTTGAGAGTCTGTTTCCCTCTTCTAAAGGTATTTACCTTGATAATCTAACCAGATAACAAGATGCTAGCTGAAGCTGAGATTTTACCGCACAGACACCAAACTAACATTGGTTTTCTTATCACACTTTAGTCAAAAGACCAAAAACAGGTACTTAGAAGTTTTCACTAGTGTAAGGTTTATCTGGGTGGCTTTTAAGAAGGGCTCAGAAAAAGTAGTACATTTGAGTGCTTCTGGTAGTTTTCAAGCATGCAGTTTAAGAAGAAGACGCATCTTTTGGAGGATCAATTGGTTGAGAGCTCTTCAAAATCATTTTTGATCAAACGTGATGTGCAGCTTTTTTTCTTTCTTTTCTCAGCATAAAAGACATGCTCAGAAGACAACCAAGTATGTGGAGTTAATCATCGTTGCAGACAACAGAGAGGTAAGGCTGCACGAATCAACAATTTTACAAAACAAAAACCACACACTGAATACCCAACAAGCTTTCATGGTAGAGGAGAGCAAGCTGTAGTAACAGCAGAGCATGTCCCACTGGAGCTGCAGAATTAGGTCAGTGTGCAACGAGCACTGTGGTCTTGTGGCAGAGGCTTGGTTTTGACGGGAAGTGCTGAATGATTCCCCAGCGGCCCAGACAGGAAACAGGAAAAAGCCGTGTGGATACAGAAGAGTCTCCTGTAAGCACTGACGAGCTCACAGGGGGGTTTCCTCCTGGCAGTGCTCTGCTAATACCACAGAACTGAATAGAAGGAAAGGAAATGGTGGGAAAAAAGGCACAAGAGATCCAAAATGTTGTCAGGCTCCAGCGCCAGTGCAGGTGGATATACAGAGAGGTGAAGAAAGGGTCTGCAGTTTGGATCCAAAGCTTTACAGGCTGTCAGGTCTGCCAATATAGACTCTTCCTGCAGCCATGCCATTTGTCTCTCTAACACCAGGAGATTTTTCTATATCCAGATGGTCACAGCTTGACAAGCTGCCTAACACACAGTTAAACATATTGCCTTTGAGGGTGATCTGTGTTCTTTCATTCTTTTTAGATCTCATGAAGACTAACTACAGTATCGTTTGGGTGTTCATGCAACACTGCTACTTGTGAGCGTGTTCTCATCACTGCCGTTTTTAACATGTCCTTTTTCTTTTAGTTCCAGAAACAGGGGAGAGATGTGGAGAAGGTGAAACAGAGACTGGCAGAAATAGCCAATTATGTGGACAAGGTAAAACATCCTCTCCCTGCTGAGCAGGGGGGATAAATCACTTTTTTTAAAATAGAAATATGGCTGGCAGCAGAGATTAATGGGATGACTGTGTGATGTATTAATGTCCTACTAAAACAGCTGCTTTTAGTCTGTCTCAAACCTCTGCCAGGGTTGAGGATCTATTACGAGCAAATATGTAGGCAGATGGATTTATATAAGAAAGCTTGGATAGTGGAGAACACATGCGCTGATCATGTATAAAAAAACATACTTGTGCACACAGATGAGGATTTAAAGCTTGTATATTAAAATAAAATGTAAAACTGAATGAATTAACGAAGTAAAATGCTGCAGTGTTGTTTCACAGATCTGTAGAATCATTCTTGTAATCTAAGCTCAATTATTCCTTTCCCTTTTTACTGTCTGCTTATCCACATGCTCCCTTCTAGTTCTACAGAGCCCTTGACATCCGGGTGGCCCTGGTGGGTCTGGAGGTGTGGAGTGACTCTGATAAATGTCCCATCACCCAGGATCCCTTCACCACCCTGCACGAGTTCCTGGACTGGAGGAAAGTCAAATTGCTGCCTCAGAGACCTCATGATAACGCTCAGCTTATAAGGTGGAAATTTAATTGAATACAACAAAGAAAAGAACACATTAATTTGCATATTACAACAGTTACTTAGCGCACCATTCAAAGTCATTTATACATTATATTTGTGATTATAATTTTATAATAGGAAATACAATAAAATCCGGTGAATAAGCCACACATTTGATACCTGTGTTTTCATCTAAAAGGTTGGTTGTAGCTTGTAGACTGGGGTGGCATTCATACCAATATAAAGTGTTAAGACATGCTGTGTCATTACTTCAGAGAGACTCTCTGGCTGCGAATCTGTCTCAAAACAATCACTGGAGGCTGAGAGCATAACTACTGTACTGTAGTTACTAGATGTGCAAACTCCATAAGGTCAAAACAGATGGCACTAAAAGACCAGCACAGCTGTGCAGAGACTGCACTCTGTGGACTAAGCTGAAATTGAAACCATCATGCAAAAGAGCAGTTTAAACCTTTTACCCTTGGGAGACTCCAAAAAACTGCTTCTTAAAGACCAGGGCAAATTATATTACAAACTATATGGTAATTATTTTACGCTGATCTCTATGTAGATCGGTTGCATCCATCTGTCACTTCTGCTTAATTTTTTGAAAGTTTAGGTTCATTTTGATTCATGCAGTGCTATCAAGTTAAGTTAAATCTACATCACAAACAGTGGATAGAAAGTTTCAGTGTTACTGTTAAGTCACATCACCATTTCAGTTGAAGTATTACAGTATGTCTGCTCCTGACCAGCTGTGTTCAGTATCTGCCAATATATATTTATATGATTTTAATGAATATAGAAAACTAATTTGACATTTTTAGCCAAATAGTAATCCCTGTCACAGAGAACATAACAAGCCTCTGAGGCATGTAGAATAGCTGTCAATTTTGTTACTGAAGAATGTCTCAAATAGCAGTTAAATATGCTATGGTTTTGGACAGTGTTGTATTTTGCTTTATATGGACAGTTTTCAGTGTTGTCTTACCTTTAGGCTAATTTGAATTTAAATTTTAGTTTAATGAACAAGAAAAATAATCCCTTGGAAAAGGCCAAATTTAAACCTTTTTCAGAGTTTGGAAAATCAGCTGAAGTGGTGGGCAATAATCCTGTGTCAATAGTTTGACCGGCAAAACTTCTGCCAAGTTCTTTGCAATAAAAGTCCAGAATAACAAACAGGAAGAAAAACTCCAAGGCACTCTCTTCAAGCAGTAAAATGCCTTTATTTTTACGGCTTGGTCATGTGTAGACCTTAAAAAAATACTTGAATGCGTTATGGCTTCAAGCCTTCATCATGAACTCAAACAAACAGAAGCTATATGATATATTGCGATATATTGCAATACTATGAGCAAGGCGATGTATTGTGATATTTTTGTAATTTAAAATATATATATATATGTATGTATGTATGTATATGTGGGTGTGTATATTTATGTTTATATAAATAAATAAAAACTATGTAATTTTAAGTTAATATGGAATATAACATAACAGAATTAAGTTATTAATAAAAATATTTTTAAAATATACATATGTATAGTAATAATTTTGGCAGCCTCAGAGTAGACGAGCCTAGCGTCCCCCCTAAGATCTGTTGCATCCCCTGGGGGGGGTCCCGGACCCCAGGTTGGGATCCAATGCATTAGAGTGCACTATCTCCTTTAATTTTGTAATACTGCCATGCAATACCATTACCATAAACAGCAAGAGAAATACCTTATGATATTTAGGCCATTGCCCAGGCTTAAGCTGAAGTTTTATTGAAGGTGGCATCATCAAGATCAACTGTAAATCCTTCCTTACAGATTAGTGGTACATTTCTCCGCTTAAATCTTTCTCCTCTCTACCCTTCTTCTGTCCTCTGCAGCGGCGTCTACTTCCAGGGCACCACCATTGGCATGGCGCCAATAATGAGCATGTGCACAGCTGAGCAGTCTGGAGGCATTGTCATGGTGAGTATAAAACCTTCTGACTGCTCCCACTGCTCCTCCACCCTTCTCCTTCCGCTGTGTAGCTTGATCGTATCAAAGTGGACATTGTTCTGATCTGAGAGGCTAACACAGTCCAGACGTGAAAGGTGTTCACTGTTATACAGACACTTCTGGCCGGAAGTTATGCTTTTAAACATGATGATATTTATGCTGGCACTCTGTCGACTTTTATGCACTCATCCACTGCAAACACCATTGTGCACAATGAAATTTATTGAAAGAAAAGATTAGACTGTAGATATTCACACCTTTATGAGATTATTTGAAATCTTGCAGTGATTAAATCTCCTGTAAGGAGTTTTTTTTTTAATCTTATTATGAAACAGAATAGAAAAAACATCGGTGCCTCTTCATGACCTACAAAAGAGATCTAGACAATCAGCAACAAGATTGATTATATTCATATTGTTTTTTTCTGGTAGTGTAAAAGCTACTGCCAGGTGGGTGTTAGAGGAAGTGATAAGGTGAATGTTGCAGAAACAGACTTTTAAATAATCAGTTAATATAGCTAAGGTTTTTAATGAATGATATGTTTGATTATTTAATAAATGCATGATGAGATATTATTATTGAAAACACTCCAACACGAACAGGAAGAAATCCACAACGGGATTACAGAAATCATTTTGTCCACAGGAGACACCATAATAGATACATCTTTAAGTTCCTTGTGGTACCTTTAAATCTGGCTTTTTTTGGACATTGTTAACACTTTTTGTAGGCATGAGGTAAATCAAGAGCCCCAGCATTCACAAAAAACACATTTGCATGCCCAAAAATTGAGCACCACCAGCAGTACACTCATTTATTTCACATAATAAATTAGCTGCCTGCTGGGCTTCTCCGCCTTCTCAACACTCATGCCAAGTCACTAAGTGGTTATCAGCCCAGTGCCATTACACCCAGGCCCAGATGTGTATTCCCCATTAACAGATATGTTTTCTGCTGGCTGCGGCTGCTCAGAGGCTTCTCCAGATGTTCGTCTTCCCCATTATTTACAGATGGCAGATGGTTTGGACTGAGATGAAAGGGTGGTGTAACCAGTTAGAGGGCGGCCATATGACATGAACCATTTCTCGAAAAAGACACTACCATGTGTGTTAATCAGGCCCAAATCCTTTATGTTGTACGCATGCTTTTGTCTGGATATAAAGAATGATATTTCTACTTTCAAATAAACTCACGTGAGCCTTTGGTTTGAACTCTGACGACTAACTTTTAAAAGCTATTCTCTTGCAGGAGTTATTTTCTCACATGGCTGGAAATGATATCAGAAAGACTATAGGAGTATTTCTTGTAACCTACACTATCAACTGTTCACCACCGCCACCACAGCAGCGGCTTCAAAGTAATGACTGTGACTTCCAACAGTTTCATCCATTTCTGCTGACTCTGATATTACACTTTGTTGTGTGGAGGCAGTCAACAAAAAACTTGCACACATACACTCAGACATACACTGATAAACATGACAGAAGAAGAGGGGCGTTTTCCCATCTTTCTTGTTAAAAAGCAGGGTGTATTTCCCCCGATAATGCTTGGTAATCAGAGCAGAAAAAAACTTGGCTTTCCCTCAACTTTTACTTGTGATCCCCCTTCTCAAAGGAAGCATGCAATTTTCTCATGTACATAGCAGAGAGTGCCTGAAGACCACAGTAAGATAAACAATTGAGCATTGGTGACCTCCTTCTCTGGGATTTCCCGTTGTAGTATGAAAGGCTGCATCATGCCCCCAAAACAGACTTTTTATGACACACACTATTGGGCCATTTGCATTGTCATTTAGCTTGAACATAAGTCTCTTGGCTGCAACTAGGCCAATAGTTGCATTGACATTCCCAGTCATATATTTTTTGTACTTAGAGATATGTTTGCAGGCTTCTTTGGGGATATAAGATAGCAGCTATATTTCTCTCTGTGAAACCTGCAGATATGTCAAAGTTTAAATCTGGAGGAAAACAACTGCAGTAATTAGCTAATACACCTTGACAGACGTGCAGTGATTGGGGGAATTATGCTAAAGTAAGGAGCAGAAAAAAATGACTGAAATTAAAGAGACAGTTTAAGATTTTAAACAATTTGTTTGCTTCTTTTTGAGGGAGAAAATCAGATAAGAATAATATTAAAACCTTATTAGGAAAGTACAAAAAAACATCTACAAACTGATAGTATGGCTGTGTTCTTGCACCACCATGTCGAACCTTCATCGATGAAGTGTGATAACATTTTGTTAGTTTGATGTTGATGGTACATAAATGACGATCCATTGTTTTGTACTGGGTTAAGTGCTGGGCTATTTCTCTACTAGAGGGAGGAACTCCATAGATTGCCTCATTAAGCCTATCCCTGACCAAAGTGAGGCCCTAAGCAGACTCTGATATGAGGCCCCCCAACACTGCCATGTAAGGGCCATGTCACATCTTAGAGTAGTTTCAGTCTTTCTGTGCAAGCTGGTGCTGGAACCAAAAATGCCAATCTTTCAAATATCTGTCACAATAACCATAACATGTTTAAACATGTGATTATGAAAGATGTATGCAAAATACAGCATAAATATGTTGAATGTTTGGTGTTCTAGTGTTGTTTGTCAGAAAAGTAACCCTAAAATAAATAAAAACTTTTATTTTAACATTTTAGTTCATCGCTGCCTACTTAAATTTTTATAAAAGTTAGTGTTAATAAAAATTCAAAAAACTAGAACTTTGCCAAAAATTATTTAGAGAAATCATAAAATGGTCACAGCTGGTTTAACTGGAAGTGGATCGGGTTTTGTCATTCTGTCCATCAGCTTCCAGAGTTGCCACATCACTGTCCACTTCCTCCCAGTCCCCCTCTCAAACTGTCTGTCTGCAGAACAAGGTATAACTGAATCTTCTGCCTCCTTCCCATTCTCCATCTCTGTCTGCCTCATGAAGGGCAGGTGTCTTGCTTATCAATTCAGTGGCGAGTCACACAGCACCAACTTTATGGAGCTTTACTGCAGTAGCTGTTTCCCCTAGCAGCAGGTATGATTGGGTCTGCAGGGGTAATAGAATGGCAGATGAATTCAGGCCTCCATGAGGAGAATGAGTAATAGAAGAGGTACGAGGGGGCAGATTGGACAGGTACTGAACTGTTTTGGGAATCTGCTGTTAAAATGTGGCTTTCTATGAACATTATCGTTTACATTTTTTGAAGGGGAATTTTTGACAGCAGCATTACTTATTTAATCTCAATACTTGATTAACTACACACAAGGTTTAAAAAACTATACTAAATATAATGAAAATGTTCTATTGTTGTTTTCAGGATCACTCTGAGAACCCACTAGGGGCAGCTGTGACTTTGGCACATGAACTTGGACACAATTTTGGCATGAACCACGACACCCCAGAGCGAGGCTGTGGCTGCAGGATGACTGTTGATCGAGGAGGCTGCATCATGACCCCCTCCACAGGGTAAGATTGCTTAATCCTCTTTTACTGTTACAGAGCACTTTATATACAAACAATGCTGATCTCAGAGCTTCACATTAAAAAGTAAAGATCAGTGTGATATAAATGTTAGTTCAAAGGCACTGTTTGGTTTTGTTTAAGTAACTGCATAATAAATCTCCCTCTGGGTGAGTGACCTATAAGGCTTTCCTCATTTGCAGTTGTGCCACCTGACATTTGAAACTAATTAAAAATTAGACAGGCAGATACTTTGACATATGTTGCTATTTTTTTCTTGTTAGAAAGTGGATACATAAATTTTCAAAATAAAATGAAGAAATTTATAATAAAATAAAATTAAGCTGTTTTACCTTGGTTTTACCACCTGCCATGGAAAGTGTACCCCCTCACCTAAACAAAATTCTTAGTGATCTAATTATTTTTATGTTATATCTCATTTAGCTGATTAGATATAAAGTATTTTTTTATTTTTCAATATTATTTATTTTATATATTTGCCCTTTATGTAGTTGTACCACCTGAAATTAGGTTGTGCCACCTGACATTTGCAACTAATTTCATTTCAACAGGCAAATGCAAAGGCACATGGTGTTACTTTTGTTCTTGTAAGAAAATGGACACATATATCTTGAAATAAAATTAACAGTTATATGGTTAGGTACCTTTTGTGCCATTTTAAATTGGTAGTACCACCTGACAGTGAAAGTGTACCCGCCCACCTGTGACTGAAAAAAAGTTTTTTAATCTTTACTTGAAAATGATCTACAAACCTCTTTGATTGGCCGTGAGTGTCAGCTGGAGTAAAATAAATGATAAATTTTGCTACCATCTGTTTTTATCACTTCATTTTAAAATAAATTTTTGATTTTGATAAGATAAGATTATTTCAAAGATCTCAGCCATCAAATCATGCCGAACTATTCCAATTTGAATTTCTCACAATTAAGATACCATTTTTATTTCCGTCGGTAATCTGTTTATTAACTCGGACGGTTACACTACCAGACATTTTTAGAGTTTGGGATACCAGAATATGAAACTAATTACATTATTCAAATATATTGAAAATGTATCCAAACAAAGTTGTTTTTCATAGGACTGATTTGTTCTTTTCAAAAGGAAATAATAGATTTGAACACACAAATATGCATTTCATGTCACTGACTGTTCTACAAGAAGATCAGTACTATACATTTGCTGTTTTTCTGTTTTTATCATCATGATAATGTGTAAAATAAAGCTGTATGAGGGTGCACGAGGGTGATTCATCACTAATTCCCCCCATCATCATCATTGTAGCATGGTAATGCAATTTCACGGCATATGTACAAACACAAAAATGCTTTTCTAGCTCAGTCTTGTTGTAACAAGATATCTGTGGATGATAATATATTTCGATGGACAAATGGAGCTGCTACAGCCTTGAATTTCTCATGTATTAGTAAGTACAGCACAGCTTATGTGAGCAGCTGATGGATGGACAGATGGGTTTATCAGGCTGAAGTTTCAATGTTTAAGGTAAAAAAAAAGGATAGATATTTTTATCTAAAAAAATCACAGCATGATGTTATCTCGTGATATATTCTACTTCGAACAAATATTTCTTGGCATTTAAAGCCTATCAAAATAAGTTATCCATCTTCCATTTTACATTTATGAGCTTGAAACATCCAGAAAACAGCTGTTTGTGATTTGATTAACAAACTCATCATAGATGGCTTGATCGAGCTGCAATGACTCCGTTCAGAAAGCTGCAACCCCAAGTCTAAAATGGACTGGCTGTGTCAACAAATCTCTGATCAGAACTGGGCTTAAGATGTTTCAGGTTGGACAAACTACCCCAACCATGAATTCTGCATGATCAAACTTTAATCAGCAAGTAAGCCGCTTCAGCAGCAGTGATGGTTGAATAGCCTGAGATTTAAACTGTTAGCTAAATCACAGGTGTAACTTTATCTCTCATTTGTCGCCACATTGGTTTGGAGTTTCTAAAAATCTCTTCACAAAGGTCTTTCATTCAAAAAGCTTCACTATTAAGATAACTCTACTTCTTTTGCACCTGAACTATCCTAAAAAAATGATTACGCTCAACTAGTTTTGCAGTTTGGGTCATTCTGCATTGTTCTAGTGGTGTTGTGTGTGAGAGAGCTCGAAAACTCACACGCTTTGGCCTCAGACTAAAGCAGCTGCTCCGGTATTCTGCTCGTGTCGCCTGAGTTGCTGAGATAACGGTGCTGCTGCAAATGATGGACTCAGTGACTGTTAACAAACAGCAAGCAGATAAAGCCAGCACAGAGCGCTAGACCGGATTCCACCCTTGGTCTGGCTCCAGTGTGGTTTGTCTGATTTTAGGAAGCCCCAGATGAATGTGGCCAGGAGGCAGAAGAAGACAGAGACAAAAGACTTGAAGACATTCTCACAGATTGTCACTGTTTGAGAGTACAACTAAACAAAGAATCTGTTCACAGACACCCACCCAACACACGCATACTGACATCAAGCCCAGCCTGTTAATGGGAATTTATCCAATTTTGAGAATACAGGCAGAAAGTTTGCCAGATGTTATGAAATTCTTAAGTTTAGGGTGTGCCATTACATCCTCCAGTCAGTGTTTATGACATGGTGGTGTGGTCTTTTTCCACTTGAAGGGAACCAGTCACCAAGCAAGCATAGAGACCACCACAACTGTGACTTAGTTAGTGGGAGGCTTGCCTGTGAAATGGTTAGGGATCAAAAACTGTGCATAAATCTTTCTGCAGACAAGACAAAAACAAATGTCCTTGGGTTTTTTGGAATGTGCCCACATCTTAAACAGCTCTCATCCACTCAGGAAGAAGCTGACAATTTGCTGTTGGTCAGAGGGAACACGTGAAGTACTTTAAACTGCGGTGCCTCTTGTCTGATGCATATTTATGAGGATTGAGCTATGAGTTGATAGATGACTTTGCCAGGAGTTTTCCAACATGTGAGTCAAGCTCCACTTTGTTGTGCACCTTCATGTGATCTAAGGAAGAAGATGTGGCTGCATGGATCAAAGACACGGCAACAAAAGCCAGGGAAATGTAATTTAGTTGAACAAACAGAAGAAATCAAGCATGACGTGCAGGAAAACAGAATGTGCAAAAAAGGAAACACAAATAAATCTATTTGAAGTGCAGCAGTCCATTCAGTTACTAATAATCTGAAAATTTGAGCAGAAACATTATAATCTGAAAAAGTCCCTGTAGATGTGTGATTTTACTGCTTCATTTTTGTGTTTCTCTCTGTTAAACACTGACATTAAATTAGATAAAGACTTCAAGATCAGCAGACTCTTGTTGAAAATGCCACAAATTCTGCTAGAAAATACATGAATAATATAACCTATGTGCCAGAATTGTCCCAGAGAAACTCAAATGACCTTTTACTGTACAAACAGAAAAGAGGAAGAAATGGGGCCTGTTTGAAAAAACATGCTTGTTTGTGCAGCCACTTGCAACAGTGAGCTCATCTTGCAGTTCTCATACTACAACATTTATTTCAGACAGAGAAAGTATAACACACTTTCAGCAATTCTGGATTTACATTGTGTAGTTTTTAAATATGCACACAGAGTACCAACATGAGCACTTCTTGCTAGCTCATCACCAGCCAAAGACATCCAGTGATGTCATGCTGAAAGTTTAGAGACATGACTGTTAAGATCTAAAAGAGTCTGAATGACTCACTGTGTTATTGACTTAAAAAAAAAAGGTTAATGAAGCCCAGTCACTCCTTTTCAGCGCTCACTGCTACATAATTATGAGATAAGACGTATTAATAGTTGAGAGAGGAGATCAGTGACCTTTTATTCTGAAATTGCTTCTCTGTTTGCCAAGTGAAGTGTTCAGGAAAGTCCATAAACAGTTGAAAACTGACATTTTTTAGTTCTGATTTAATCACAGGCTCCAAGTATCAATGCAGTTCTTCTCTCACATACTCTGGCAAACTACTCAGGTTCATTCATGGCTGTGGTATAACTACCAGACTTTACATGATCACCATTGTAAGCATGTGCAAGAAAGAGAGAGAGAGAGATCATCTGCAGAGTCCTCAGACACAAAACCAACAAGCTTAAACCAAATTATTCAACAACAAAAAGGTATACTATCCAACTCATGGGCAATAAGCAACAATTAAAAAAAAAAAAAAAACAGAAAACAAAGCAAACTGGGATGCTACTGGTGACTGATTCACATCTGAGGAAATGTTCGACCATGTACAGACAGTGAGCACAACCTCACCATCAAAAGAGGATGCCACAGACAAAGCTGGATTCCTAAAGAGGAAAAACTGTGCATACATTGGAGGTGAAATAGAGCTGCACTATCTAAACTCCTGTCCTTTATATAATGATATCAGAAGCAGCTTCTTCCGCTTTTCACCAGCATGAACAATGAACATCTGCTGGGTGTGCAAATGTTGCACCACATTATGTGAGCTGTTGTGACCAAAGAAGAACCTCAAACACCAAATCACTGCTGTAAAAAATGGACTTTCTGCATACGAAAAATAATATTTTTTTGCACCTTCAACCTTAATTTAAAGTTAAACCAAGTTATTGATATCAATAATAATACCTTTTTTCTTTTTTTTATTATAAATTTGCACAATGCCATTGAAGCAAATTGAATTGAATTGAATTGATAGAGCGAAAGAGGTTCACTGCCTCTCCAATAAAGTCTTTGATTGAGATTTGATGTCTATTAATACTGAAGATTCTTGTGCCTTTGCTTTATATGTTTTCTTGCAATAAAGCAGGATTGTTGTGATATGCGTCATCATCAGTGAGCCTCCCCACATGTGGATCACCTGATGTAATAACAGAGTTTCTAGTGCAACTTGTTATAATGCAGGTAATTATGTGTACTGCTAAAAAATATTGTCCAAAGGGCATTAATACAGAGAAACAGAGCTGCAGAATGGGGTGAGTGACGGGACGCCGTGGGAGGAGAGACATGTGCGTGGGCAAAACAGAGTACGTGTGTTTAAGTGAAAAATGAAGAGAATGGAAAGAAGTTGCAACGTGCAGATTAAAGTTAAACAAACTTTGACAACATGGAGTGTATTCTTCACCACCAAGGTACAGCATAACCCTGTGTGAAACACTGCAGTGTTCCCTTATTGAATTATCAGTACTTTCATATTTTTCATTGTTCAGTGCATTCTCTACCTCTGCAGTAACTGACAAAGAAAATTATAGTGGAGTTCATTGATTTTTATGACATTGATCAGTCATACAGCTCGTAGGATTTTTTTTTATCTTTATCGCTTTTAAATTGATACTCTGTAAGGAAGTTTCAGTGGATTCATGTTTTAAGACAACAAAATAATTCAGTGTTTCCCCTCGACTCCAACTTTAGTTCATGTTTGTCACAGGTTGACACATTTTTTTTGTATCAGTTTTTCAGATATCATTAACAGTTATCATCCAACCGTCATCAGCCTGATATATACTATCATTATTAGACATGCTTACCTGAATCTAAAAACTGCTGCACTATAAATTCTATAATTATCAAAATAGGTCCTTTCCTTTTGTTATCATCTTGTTTGATAATTCTAATATAACATTGTTTAGTGTTTTACAGAACATGGCTCTTACTGCGAAATCTGTGCACAGTGTTACCAATGTAAGTGGCATTACTGTCATATCCGTTCCTGCTTCTCTCTTTTCTTTCTCTCTGCATCTCTCTCTCCTATCTCTCTCTCTGCTTCTCCTTTTTTTCCTGCATTTCTCATTTTCTTTTTTCTACATCACTATCTTGTTGTTTTCCCTTTAATGTCCATTTTCTCTCTTTCTGCATCTCCCTCTTCCCTCTCTATCTGCATCTCCTTCTTTCCCCCTGCATTTATATTCTCTTGTTTGTAATATCACTCTCTTCTCTTTTATCTGCAGCCCCCCTTTTCTCTCTATGTCCCCCTCTTCTCTTCTCAGCATCCCATTTTTACTCCCTCTCTGCCTCCCCCTTAACTCCCCTAGCTTCCTGTTAAAAGGAACCCTGCATGATCAGACAAGTTCATCTTGTTGGAAAGGTTTTTGTACCTCTTGCATGTATATTGAACTAAAAAACTCACTAGATATCTGCATTTTGAGTACATCTGAGTTTATAAACGCACCAGGGTGCTGCCATGTTTTGGTCCGTGCTGGCAGTGTGACGTCACAGTTCTGCAGCGCTCCTCGCCATTCCTTTGCAGTAACCGCTGTTTCAGACTGGCAGCCAGTGTTAGGGCTGCATCTCAGAGAGGCTGCACGCCTCACACACAGAGAATTTTAAAATTTGAGGCTTCTATTTTTTATTTGCACCATGAGCAGTTTTCTGTCCATCTAGACAGGAAAATGATAAGTACAGAGCCATATTTACCTTCTTATAGCAAATATTTATGTCCACATCTGTAGAATATGTTTGAAATCTGTTTCTTGATGAACCAGATGAAGGCCACCAGCTAAAATGTGTCCAATATAGTTGTTCTCCAAAAGTCTGCTCTTTATGAAGCTTTCTGTTTCCTCGCGGTTCAGGTAAAGGTAAACAGTATGAAAGCACTTCTGGTTTACACTTTTGAAAGTAAAAGTCCACTTTAGCATTTCTTTGGAGAAACTCCCTTCGTATGTACATAATGCTTTTATTTTGAAAAGCTCCTGGCACGCTTCCACTATACACTGAGTCTAGTCATTTGTAGGGAGTTTTATTGAGGTAAAACAGGAGGAATGACAGACCTTTGACAGCAGGGAGACAAAACTAACGCACAGCAAACTCGTGTCTGATATGAAAGCTGTTATGACAGCCACAGCTGCAAGCAGAAAAAACTGTCTAAAACAGCGGTTACTGCATAGGACCGGAGAGGAACGCTCATAGGAAGCGCTGCGGAACGGTGATGTCACACTACCAGCGCTGGCGTCATCCTGGTTAGTTTATAAACTCAAATTTACTTAAAATGCAGATATCTAGAGAGTTTTTAGTTTAATATACATTAGAAAGATACAAATATCTAGATGAACTTGTCTGATCATGTAGGATTCCTTTTAACAAATCAGTAATTTCAGTCTTTCCCTGAACTCATCTCCCTCACCACAGGTACATTATGTATTTTCATTCTTTAAAAACCTGCTTGAATATTAAACACAGTATTGTAAGGCAGTGAAGCCCGTTTGACTGTTTGGGTTTCTCGGCTTCGACTTGCTAATGGAGGAGAGGACAGCCTGCATCGAAATGACGTGATTATCGGTGACGCTGCCAGCTGTAATCAGGGCCAGGGCGCATGGAGAGAGATCTGCAGAGAGGTGCTTTATGCCTGGATAGACAAGCAGAGCGAGGATGCAGGGCTTTTATTTGTCTTTATCTCCCTCAGTGGTAGAGCAGAATAAGAAACAAATATGAAAGAGATACAGGTGTAAGTGAGAAACAAACTGGAGAAAGATAACAGTGAATGAATTATTCAGCTACACATGGCACCTATGACAGGCATGTGAGCCATGAAGAATGGCCAAGAGAGATTTGTGTCATAACAATGAGCAGAAATCTGAGGGACAGGGGAAGAACAGAGGTTTGCTTTGGCATTTTAAAGTGGAGGTATGTTTTAGAAGTTGAGCTAACGCTTGCATCATGTGAATGTGGAGAGAAAGCTCAGTGAAATAAATTTCAAAAGGCTTTCCTGTGCTTGTATGTGATTCTGGGCAGAGAGATGAAGCTCGGCAGGTAGCTTTGTTGGACTTCAAGGCCAAGAGGTCAACACAATGCGGGGCAGCATGTAAGTCTTGTTATTTTCCTGTCAAAATGACAAAGTAAGTCAGGTGAAAGGTGCAAAAATGTCATTATCTCGAGTTCTTTTACAGAGGAAAAGAGGAGAAAGTTAGACTGGTTGCTACTTGGGAAATGTCTGCAAAATATGTTTCTTGTTTTTTGCTTTTCCTCCTGATATTTAATGACAGGCTTTTGAGCAGGTTGCAGACTAATATCTTCTTCAAAGGTCAGACGTGTCTCCTCTGCTTAGCTTGGACCAAATGCATGTCAGTCTGTAGTGCAGCTTAGAGTTGGAGAGAGACGGCTCGATGTCAGTCAGACAGCCCACATGTGAGAGAGCTTCTCGTAGACATCATGTGACCATTGGCTCGACTGTCTGAAGACCCGTTTCCCTCCCCTCTGCAGGCTGTTTCCTCCTCCTCTGACCTCACTGCCCTCACATGCTGAGATGATCAAACCGACACGAATCATCTGCACTGAGTGCACATATGGTCAGAGATCCAGGAGGGACTGCTTCATGCACAAGAGACTTTATCTTTGCATATTGGTACGCTGTAAGGGCACAGCTCAAGATCATCTTGTGAGGTACAAAGAAAAAGATCTATTCTAATCTCTTGCTCCTCTTCACTTTTTTACAAGTCTTTGCCTCCCAGTAAAAGTAGGATACTAGGTCTGTGTGTCAAATTAGAAATTTCAGAGATTTTTCACATGTGATAGATTTAACTTTTATTATGGGTAATATTACAAAACAGGGCAAAATGGGAACACAGTCGAACAATCCAACTTCTTAAGGTGCACGACCAAAAAAGACCTACAAGAAAACTAAAGGATCAGCACTCAAAAATGTCCTTTTAAGTTATTTAATTCTGGACAAGGCGTTACACATGACACCATGATTGTATTTGAACAAGCAGTCTTCAGCTTTGTGAACAAATAGTGGAAAGAACATCTTATATGCAGGAAGTTTGTTACGGGGTTGCAGGTAAAACCTTCACAATAAGACATAAACAACTTCCCAGAAAACATAAAACAATTCAAAAATATAGCATCTGACTATACCTGCATATAAACACACATATAATAATAATCATTTTAATATTAACAAAAGTAAATATATACATCAAAATAGAGTCCTGACACAACTCTCCTTGAAAAGTAGCTTTAGATAGAAATTTCCATCAAAGTGCATCAAAATATATTTTGGTGCATTTCTGTGAAAATATCTATTTAAGGCTTCCTGTATAAAAGATGTTCTCTCCGCTCTCAGAAGAACGCTTGTCTAAACGCTTTCTTAAGTCTTGACTATGTCCTGACACAGGGTTAAAAGAACTTAAAATTATATTTTTGAGTGCTGGCCCCTCAGTTTCCTTGTAGTATTTGATGTTAAGATGGCATCATATGTCTTTAGTAGCTCTGGAGGAGTTTTTATCGAAAGATAACTTGTATAACAGATTAAGTGAGTGAATGACTCTGGCATTTATGAGCATATTTGACAAAGATGCTGTCTAGTTGCTTAACTTGAAATTCAGCATTTGTTTCCTCAAGCTCCCCTGCTTCACTTCTGACCACTAAACATTTAGATTTCCTATCTTGTTTTGTCCCTCAGAGTTCTGTTCTAGGACCTCTGGTCTTTGCTCTGTATCTGCTCCACCTTGGATGTCTTATTGAAAACTCCAGCTTACTATCCTTCTTAGAGTCCAGTTTACAGTTCTTGTGATTGTGTTTTCGGTGTTGTAAAGTCCTGTCCCATTTATTTGAACCTGCTTTTATTTGATCTATCTTCTTCCTTCTTCTTCTGTAATTTTTGGCTTGTAATTACTTTTTAAATTATTTCATATTTTTGAAGCGCTTTATGTAGGAATGGGAATTGTTAAGGTTTTATTGATATCAATGCTATTATCGCTTCTTCCTAAGGATTCAAGTCTTTATCAGTTCCCTTATTCCCTTTATTATTCCCTCATTCCTTCCTGTAAATTTTCTTTTTGGAAAAGGTAGACTATAAAGTTTTTCACTATTAAAATCTCTCTGAAGACTGAACAAGATGTCTGCTACCTTAAATGGGAATCATCAACAAGCACACTTTAATTACTGGCTATAATAAACAGTTTTTATAGCTAAAATCAAGTGTTTTGGAGGAGAACATGCTAAAAAACACCAAATTCCTGTTTTTATTGGAAATGTCTGTCAGAACAAACTGCTCTCTGTATCTTTAATGTCTAGACTTGAATTACAACACAATTCTACTGCTCATTTTTTAAAAGATCAAACCTTTAAACGAATATAAAACTAGCCTCTAGGATCTCAGGACATATAAAATAAATTGAAATCTTGTTCAAAATTAACAGCTCTTTTGTATAAAAGATGCATGCCTTGCATGAAATCACTGTTTGACTGACGTATGCTGCGTCACTTTTTCAGTTATATGAAGCCACACTTCAGCCTGTTTTTGTGACTGCCTTTGTTTACTTCCCTAACGTCTCTGTTCTTGCTCCGTGACCGTGTTTTTCAAGTCATGTAGAAGTAAGGCATCAATGAGGGAATCGTTAAGATTAAATGTACATGATGTTGATGGATTAAACCAGTTCTCGATTCCCATCCTTGACTTTATGACACCTGCTCTTATAAATGGCACATAAAGAAATGTTCTAACTGGCATTCTTTGTATTCTGTCTTTCATGAATCCCCATTAAAATACAGTACTTAATTTGAATGGTACACCATTTAATCGCTAACTACTGCTGATATTAAAGTTCATCAGTGGGTCTGTCTGCCAACAAGAGGAGAGGAGGGTAAAACCCCTTTGAAGTAGATGAACTCATGTGTTTAAATATGTGCTTGCAGATTTATTGTTATATCAGCAGTAAATTAGAAAAACTTTTTATATGCTCTCTTTGATACTTTAATCTTTAAAAGCTTTGTTCTGCTCTCACTGACCCTGGACAGATGGTATGTTCTTACACAGTAGGTGATGTTAGTCTTTGTGTATTGCAGGAGAGCATACTGTGAGTTTTTCTTCACCTTTATGATTTTTTGCTGTTTTTTGTCATGGATTTCTTTCAAAGTTGTCCAAGGACAAAGCCCTTTACCTTTCATTTAACAGGTAAACAGCAGGACAGCATGTTCCTTGAGGAAGTAAGCTGTAAGTCGCTTGTATTTAACAGCAGGAGAGTCTGCCAGCTTAGGGTGTTTTGTAGCTGTTCTACATTCTTTGAGAAGTTTTCTCATGTTTTTCTTCCAATTTCTTCTATGCCTTAAACATTTTACTTTGAGTTAAAGATAAAGCAGGAAGTGCAGACATCATCTTGAACAGACACGTAGAGAACAGAGGGCTGACAGCAGTGAAACTTGTTTTGGTGAACACATCTCTGTAGACTTTAGCACGTACATAGATGTAAAACATATTTAACAGAATTTAAATCAATGCTGTGACAAAGGAGACAAAAAGACTTCATAAGTGCTCTATAGCTGCTGTTCTCTGCCAGGCTAGTTCCACTCCATGAAGCCACACCTGGAGATGGTGCAGAGCTTTTTGCTTGTATTATCCAGGGAAACCTACACTCTCTGCCTGGTTAATTTCCTGGACAGCAGAGAGGGTGGTCTCAGCTGTGATAATACACACCTTCAGTGTGGGACACCAGGGGGGTGGATCTGTAAATTTGAGCTGTTTTTTGTTATTCATTGCTGGAACTATTGGTTTATGAAACACTGAGACTTCTTTTCCTCTAGTTGTGAACAAAGTTGTCTACTATAGCCCTTTTTATTTATTTTGAGGTAAGAGTGAAGGTGCAAGAAATACATTAAAGGTGTTGAAAAATTGATTTTCTCATCAGCTTTTTACTCTGAGGGAAAGGTTCCTGCAAGAAACACAATTTTCTGGAAGGTATAGTTTTGATTATTTCCCATAACTTTCTTTCCCTGTATTTCGTTTACGTAGACCTCTTCTCATTGGCTTGCAATAGGTGCAATCTTGTGACTCATCTGAAAAACACACAACCACAGAGCCTGAAGAATTTAATTAGCTCTGTTTTTTATGATTAAAGTCTTGTGGGAGGGTAACTAAAAACTTTATCTTCGCTTTTTCACATCTTGTCATGAATATTTCACGGAAGATGAGAAAATGAAGCTTTGAAACCACATTTAAAGGTGCTTTTTCATATTGCTAATACAGGGCAATGCTATTCTCCTTGTACTTTACTGTTTCCCAGATTTCCACAGTCTGCCTATGCATCACTTAAAAACTAAACAACTCAAGAAGTCTTTTCCCAATTATATCAATTAAACCCTTTTACAGACATTCAGCACTGAAAAACTTACTACCCTTGATTTGTCCTCATCTGTCTCCTGGCAGTAACTCTTCCACTGTATTTGCTCATTGTTGATAATAATCTCACTGGCACTCAATGACAGAGACATAAAATATTCCTGCAGCATCCCTGGACACCCACCTTGCTTGACACTGCATCTGTTACCAAGATGAAGTGGACACCTGTTACCTGGAGGGGATGTCAGCCGCAAATTAGAGGCTACAGCTCAATTATCAGAGCACTCACTCATACATAATCATTGGCCACTTTGGACATCAGTTAAGGGTGAATCATTTAATATGATTTCTTGGCTCCTGTTATGGCTGGTTGAGGTGCCCTCTACTTCAAGTAGTTGAGAATATAAATGATAGAGTTGGTCTTAATCACTCACTTGTGGATGGCTTTTTCTAATTGGCTTTAAAGGTCACTTATTAAAAAGTCCAGCAGTGAAACTGAAATACTTTTTGTTTCATTGGAAGGTCACTCATCTTTGGTGGATGTTTTGTCATTCTTATTTAACATCCTGAAACCAGTGGGAATTTTGTACAATTCCATTAAGAAATTTTCCATTGATATGACATTTTAGGCCACATTTAGTCACATTTAACCTGGAAATCTACCTCTGTCTAAAGATTTATCACACATTCACAGATGTTGATTTTCAGATGACATGCCATATTTATAGGACCTAAAATAACCCTAAAAACGAGAAAACATCTGGTGAGTCTAGCTGTGTGAATCTCATAGCTATCTGCGTATAAGGTTCTGTGCACACTGCATGCATTTTTTTTGTTTTTGTTTTTCAGATCCGTAATTTAATTTTGGAGAAATGCCACTACAGTCATCATTTTCATCTGTTTTTTTTTTTTTTTTTTTAAGATTTATTTTTGGGCATTTTTGTGCCTCCACCAGATAGAGGAGGACAGTGGACAGAGCCGGAAACAGGGTCAAGAGCGGGGGAGAGACACGTGGCAAAGGGCCCCAGGCCGGACCCGAACCCAGGCCGCCCGCGCACATGGGGACCGCCCCCAACCACCAGGCCACCCGCTCCCCCATTTTCATCGTTTTTAAACTTTAACCGCCCCTGAAAAACCCAGTGAATGGGCTCTCCCCAGTTGTGATTTATGATGATTTCAATGCATGTGTGTTGGATCAGTAGCATTGGTGCTAGCATCCTGGCTAACAGTTGATTCATTTTGGAGCTGAAAGGTGTTTGAAACTATCCTTGGGTTTCGATGTTATTAATTCATGACACTTTTGAACCCACTTGACGACTTCATATTCTATTTTTGCCGCTTCTAATTTTATTTTTATTTTTTATTTAACCTTATAAAACCCAGTGGGGTCGAGGCCTCTTTTACAAGGGTGACCTGGCCAAGAGGTCAGCGACACACGTCATAATAAATGATACATTTCAGTGCCAGATTACAACAATACATTAAAAAAAAAAATACTACTGCTACTTTTAACTAATTTTTACTACTTTTTGCCCTTATTTGCCTTTTATTTCCATTTTTAACCCCTTTTTGCCACTTTTTTTACCACTTTGAAACTTTTTAAACTTTTTCCCTTATTTGCCACTTTAAGCTTTTTCGCTTTTAGCACTTATTTGCTGATTTGTGCCACTTTTAACCAATAGTTGCTGCTTTTGCTACTTCTTTTTGTCACTTTTGACCAATTGTTGCTACTTTTGCTACTTCTTTTTGTCACTTTTGACCAATTGTTGCTGCTTTTGTCCTTATTTGCCACTTATGACCAATGGTTGCTGCTGTTCTCCTATTTCCCCACTTCTTTTTGCCACTTTTAACTCATTAATGCTGCTTTTAACCCAATTTTTCCCAGTTTTAGCCAATTTTTGACACTTTTTTAGCCGTTTTTGCTATTAACCAATTTTCTTCTCTTTTCACAATTATTCAGTTCTTTTTCATTACAGTTTTCTTGGATTGATCTTCTTTATTATTTGGCAACCTGACATTTTTGCACATCATGATTTATCTCAGTAGTCTAACATTATTTTCCTAATCGTTAAAAGTAGTGTGCCCATCTGCATTGTTAAAATTCCCAATACAAAAGTAATTCTGTTCTAATAAGGGGGGTTTACGTGTTATAGGGCTATATTGTACCACAGCATAGATGAATAAAATAATTTTTGCCTCTTTTATAAGAGTTGGTATCTCCCCTTTATCCCCCCCTTATGGGCAACCCTGGTCTCAGGTAGATTTTAACATTTACATTTTGGTTACTACTTACTGGGATGTATCAGTGATCATAGCAGAAATAAACCTCAACTATAAATGATGTCTTTGTTTTATCATTAGGGACGTTCAGAATTTCAGAGAGACATCAGTCTGTAAAAGGGGCGTAATCCACCTTTAAATACCTTTAACCTTGTTATTTTATAACATATGGTTCCACTGTAGCTTGCTTATTCTTTACATATGGTTATTATTTGACCTAAGAAATCTGAATTTCCTCAGGTAATCTCTAACTGACAAACATCCGTACCTTTACCATTAATGCATGTTTATTGAAAACAGACTCTCCTGCAGAACTCAAATTCAGCCTGTGTGTTATCAGTGGTAGCCCATGCTGTTTACCAAGGGCACAGCCCTCTCCTTGCCATAGTTTGATCTGCATATTCAGTCTGTGCTAGATTCAGTGCTTGGGTCTCCACACAGATCTGTTCTTTGTTTTGAGGTGGTAAAAAGACTAACAAGTTGACTATGGGTGCTGACAAGGGCAAACAGACACAGGTAGATTTGCTTTTGGGCAGCGAGGGATGAAAGCAACCAAAGGTGAACTGAGTGAAGTGGACGCAGTGGTTTTTACCCCAGGGTGTCTGTTAGAAGGGGATGTTTTGTGTTGTTGGGAAATCTGTGTTCTCTGATTTCTGCTTTCTTTCCTATTGAATGCCTCCACCGTTATGTCCCCTCAGAGCGGTGAAATATCCATGCAAGGGCAACAGCCAAATCCCCCTTAGGCAAAGGCAAAACACGTCTCCACACAAACACAAACACACAAACCTCTGTCCATTGCCAGGCTCCACAGATATATTCTGTGTACACTTGAATTTTCACAAATGTGTCCTTTCAAGCAGCAAGCTTTGCAGGCAGTCTCCACGCCCCGCTGCGTTTGAAGACCCCAGTCAGTCTATCGCCGCATAAGTACGTGTGCGACATGTTTCTGTCTGAAGTCAAGCTTTTCAAACATCGAATGCCAGCTGCCTCTCTCTGTGCCATACTGCCAATCCTTTCTACTAGCCACTGCTCCCTGCCTGCCACCCTCCATCCTCCACATCGTCTCTTTGAAGCAAGACGATGAATCCCACTATGACTGTGTGAGCTGAGAGAGCCTCATTTTACACCCAAAAGCCTGCTTTTCTCTGTCGGTCCTTTTTGTCAGGGCTGGTTTTGTTTGTTAGCTGGCAGGAAGAGGAGGCTTGGTTATGTTACTATCAAACACTGTGATGTTGTAGTTTTGGCCTGTGGTATGTTTTTGTGTTTTGGAGTGTGGGGCAAAGTGCAAAACAGTTTATAAAAATGTGTTTGGACTCACATTTAAAGTCTCTACTTTTAGTTGTAAACAACTGGATATTCTAACTTCTAACCTGGTTCATTTATCAATAAATGGAGCAAAAAATGAATTAGAGATAGTCTCATACCAAATCAGGTGAAAAAAAAAAAACGGACTTCCCAATAAATGTTGAGCTTTAAAGCTATATCTGTATTCTGGTGCATTTTTGCACACGTCTGCAAAAAAATTAAGTTAATTTGTAAGTTTGAAGCAAAAATGTCAAGTTAACTGTTTCTTAGTGATTTGAGCTAATTAGGAAGAACCCTAAAACAAACCAGACCCTCTGGACCAGTGGTTATTAACTGGCGGACCAAGGGCCACTTCAGGCCTGCCACAGCTTTCCCTCCACTCCTGGTAGTTTTATAAGAAAAACTATAAAGATTTCAACAGTTTATTCAGGAATGGCTCAATGTTTGATATGTTTTACATAAATCCACCTACCAGCCATTATTAAACATGATCCTTGATTAACACATACTAATCAGCTGATTAAAGCTGCATTTTTATGCATCAACTTTCCATGCCAGGGTCTTTGGGAGTGTAATATCCCTGTATAAGAATCAAAACCAATGATCTGTTTCCTGAACAGATTTTTCACCAATCAATACACAGCATGTGAGTATCACACCTAGTGATGGGGCAGCCCAACAGTCCCGGAGAAATGTGGTTAAAAAAGCGTAATTGCCCCCATGTGGCTGGCTGCAATGTAGGTGTTCTCAATGCTAAAGGCTAAAAATTGCGTACATTTCAAAGAAAGAAAAAAATATTTTGACAATAATTTGTCAATGACACCGAAATGTTTTAATCAGTTCATTTGAAAGTCCAGCCCCCAAAGAGGTAGTCAAGAAAAAAGCTGGCCCCTTGATGATGACCACTGCTTTAGAGTTTACAATAGTGAGCCACGCAAGATGTTTTTATCAGTAGAGTTCACAGATGAAAAATAAAACCCAAACCTAGTGAGACTTTCAAAATAGCCAATATTTTTTAAAGTAAAAAAGGTAGTTTTGTCTAGGTGAAAACAGATGAAGAAATCATGGTAGCACTTGGTTTAGAGGGCCCTATTTACCTAGTTATTTTATAGTAGTACAGGTAAATATTTAGGGGATAGTTTACACCACCCCTAACCCCTAAACCTAAAAAAAAACTTACAGTTATTTGGGAGGGACCCACTGTATTACTTAAAAAATCCTAAGTTATCAAGCAACTTGAATCAAAAATTATCACATTATTTCTTAGAAATCACTTATCAATTTACCAGAGACTTGACACAATATTACGATGAGTCCTGGCATATCACTCAGTTTCATCTTTTAAATTATAATATATTCTCAATTCAAAACAAAAATCCTGTCCTTTTCTCCGTCTCCAGAAAGACATTACCCAGCCCTGTAGTTATCTGCAACATTCTCAGTGACATGCTTAAATTGTCCTTGTCTTACCGAGGTTTGCCTCTTGAAAGTGTGACTGCCAGAGAAATGTTTCACTGGATATGTGATGGCTCTCTTGTACTAGTATATTGACTAGGATTGAAAATCTGTTGAACTGGAGCTCATACAGTGTCAGCAGACCATTAAATTTCTGTGAAACGGCCTTTTCAATGGGCAGATTGAACAAAGCTTCCAATGAACGCTCTGTCTGTGTCCTGGCTCAGCAGAAACTATTGAATCCACCCTCCTCTGGATCATTGGGGTTCCTGAACAATAACGACTCACATGAATAGGATTTTTTTTTCTGGGTCTCGGATAAATTGTTGGAATTTTTAATAGCGAGTCTCTCCATTTCTGTCATTTTTGTACTTCTATTCTTCTTTTAGGTATCCATTTCCAACTGTGTTCAGCACATGCAGTAAGAAGGACCTCGCTGCCAGTCTGGAGAAAGGTGTGGGCATGTGTTTGTACAACATGCCAGAGGTCAAGGTGCTCTATGGTGGACAGAAGTGCGGTAATGGCTACGTGGAGGAGGGAGAAGAATGTGATTGCGGGGAGCCAGAGGTAATATTTATGACAAAATCTCACTCTCTTTAGGGAAGTTTATCATGCTCTAAAGACTTTAGATTCACAGACAACCCTTGTCCTTTGCAAAACAAATATTGCAGTAGTTGTTTGGGATAAATGTGCATATGTTTCTGTCCTAAAAATGCCCAAAAAATCAGGCTTTATCTTCCTCAGAAACTCATTAAAAATTAATATGTTGATACTTAAAAGAAAGGCATTACTTTGATTAAAATATCAGGAGAAAAAAAGGAACTGTCCTCTTTCTAACTTTGGGCTCTCTTTGCAAATCCCATTGTCCAAATAAAACAATGGTGACTGTCCTGTAAGCAGTCATCCAGAACCACAGAGAGTCTCCACGGGTCATCAGACCCCAAACAAGTCACATCAAACCTAGAGTTTAACTTTCCCCAGACACTGATGTTATTTGTGCTTTCAAAGTTTCAAAAGCTGCTCTACAACAAGCATCTAAACAGTCCACTAGAGGCCTCCTATGCAAGAGTTTTATTTACATCACTTTCCCCGTTGAACATGTGCTGAACAGCGCTCTGACAGGCTGCCACGGTGATGTCATATCCTTGTTGAAGGCCCATTCATCAAACCACTGTCCAACTGTGTGACAAAGGAAACAAACAAAAGACTAATCGAGCCAAGGCTGAAATAAGCTTTTCTTGGCTGTGCCACCCAAACACTGGTGCACGCGCTCTGATACATGTATCCACCCAAACACACACAGACAGAAGAACACTGAGAATTACGTTTATTAAGCATGAGTTAATTGTTGCAGCCAGGGCAGTGGTTTATCTTATGAAGACTTAACCAAATAGATATTTGATTAGGAGGGTATTACTCAAATTTCTCAATCTTGATGATTTCCTGGTGAACACTTGTAAAGAAAATAAAGAAAAACACCCTCCACAAATTTACAGATTGTTTGTTTTTACATTAAACCTCTCTAATCACTAAACATTTAATTTATAATAACATAATGATGGTGAAACCAAAGAGTTATTGTATATTTTTCATCCCTTTGTGTCATCCATTCCTTCTCTGTGAATGTAATATCTAAGGGTGCACTTACACTTGGCAATCTGTACAGTTGACCTCCAGTTTGTTTGACGGTGTGAGTGCTCTGTATCATGGTAAAGTACATTAAAATTCCTTTGCCCTGGCACTGATGGAAGCATGCTCAGCAAGGTATTATTGCTCATGCACACAAGTGCAGGCTAATAATGTGCATGGGACTTAACAGTAATGGATACTGTCATTCCCTTTTTCCCATCAAAATTTTTATGAGACTTTTAGCACCATGAGATACAGCTTTAGCATACAAAGATACAAAGATGCTGTTTTAATCACCAAAACAATACACAAAAACAAGTATACACAAACAAATCATACAATGCTTGTCAAACAGGTAATCAGTTCAGCACTAGCTCCGGTTACAGGAGTATTTTTTTCGCAATCTGATTAAATTTATTCAGGTTGGAGATTTGAACATCTCTGTTCACGTGAACGCTTAAAGATGCAATCAGATTCAGAAGTGCGTGCCCATGTATCACACATTTAATCTGAATAAAACTACTCTGACATGCGCGGCATCGTCCCACTGTTCAAATTTACTGAAAATGTGCTGTAGAAGAAGAAGAAACTCTTCTTTGCCTTTCTTGTAATTAAACAGCTGGCAGTCGCACGTTTTTAAAGGCCTCATGCAAAATATTGGATTATTCCACTAGTTCATGTCTGGTCTTTTTATTATCAAAGTCACAATGTTGCTCTTGTTTTAGCTTCTTTGGCGTGAGTGAAAAGGAAAGCAGGAAAATGAAGTTACAGCTGCGTTTTTGTCTGTTCATGGGGCACAAAAATTACCCCAGGCAATTTAGTTTTCCTACACTGCCATATGCAATAAAATAACGTTCCTATACTTTCAATACATTTTATGCAGATATCTGGTATATTTTTGTTTTGTTTATGTAGATTTGCTGACGTCACGAGTCAGCATTGACCATTTAAACTGTAACAACTTCAGACGTGTACTTACAGACCTAGTGTGAGCATCAGCACAAAATACTCTCCAGTTTTAATCAGAGATTTCAGATTGCAAATCCCTTATCCTGTTATTTGATTTACAGTCTGAATTCTCAGCTGAATTAGATACCAGCAATTCAGATATGACGCCATTGTTCCTTTTTAAACAGTGGCGGAGTGTTAGCGAGCAGTGTCTGTGAATCCACCTTAAGTCTTAAAGTTTGTAAAAACTTTGTTAGACGCAAAGATGAAAATAAGAATTTGCTGCTCAAACAAAACTCATTCACTGAGTATGACCCCTCCTTAAATGGGGGATCAGATGAAATGAAAGGCATAAAGATCATCATTATGTTCTACAGAAGAACTGTTCTGACCATTATTTGGCAACATAACTCAGGAGCAAAGAGAGTGATTGTAAACACAGGCCACAGATCTTCTGCACTAGCTGGCTACTAATGTGTTTGAAGCATCCATCTGTTAGATTTCTCACCTTCCCATCCACACCTGGAGCAGTGTCTGTTGTCATGGCAAAATATTTGTGTCGCACGAGGATCAGATGTATAGAACAAGCACATGAAAACATCAAGAAATTTTAGCGTTTTATGTCAATAAACATTAAATATGAGCAGAACAGCTGTTTAGATTTAGGAATACACCTGCATGGCAGTTACTCCAGATGCTCCAACAATAAACCATGTATTGGTAGAGCTTCTGATTATAATGATTATAGTAAAACAGGATTAAAAGACTTGTTTTAGCGTATTTGACACACATTTTGTTTCCACATGATTGTTCAATTGTTGGATCCAGGTCCGTTTGAATCCTTCTTTTAAATAATTTAGTTTACCTTTTAATACTTTCAGGTCGTTTTATTAATAAGTAAAACTCACAGATCCAAATCATAATTACCTTTTTGAGATTAGAAATAATGAATTTTCATTACCGGTAGCTAAAGCCTGAGGCTTAAAACATTGATATCATAATCAAAATGTTAAGACTAGAAGATTTTCCCCCAAAAAAGCAAGATAATTTCTTTAGAGATCAGTTCATTTGGTCACAGCTGGTTTGCAGTTTAAAGTGACGTGAGAGAGAGAAGTTTGAAGACTACACATGCTTACACACATCAGTCACCACACGGGATTCAGTTGTGGGTTCTCCTGTTTCTGTGGTGAGAATCTTCCACAGTGGTCAGAGAAAGGAAAAAGTGACAGCAGGGTCATGAGAAGCCATGCTCAGTCATGCACATTGGGAATGAAGGCTAGCCTGTGTGCTACAGTTAAACTGAGACAATGAGACTGCTGAAAAAGCTTGTGTTTGTTCCAAAAAAAAAAAGTCAAAACACACAGCACATTGTAGTTTGCTGTGTAGGGAGCTGCTTAGTCTCAGACCAGTCTGGGTGCCCATGCTGACCCCTTTCCACTATCTAAAAGACACTGCAGTAGGAATGTTAGCAGCAGAGCTGGAGCACAGAGAAATGGAGGATGAAGGCGTGAATGTATATAACATGCTCAAGGTGTATATAAATGCTGTGCAACCAAGACCACTCTATGGATGCCCCAACATACAACTTGCACTTCATCAAGGATCTGCTGCTAATAGGGCCCAACAGTGTGAAAATACCATGCATTTTGTCCATAGCAGATTGATTATTAGCCATATTTTCAGAAGTATCCAAATTAGACTTACTATGAGGTACCTCAGAGTGAAATAATGATATAGATATATAGATATATATAATGTTGAAGACAAAATTTCAGAAGATATCAAGTCAGCAAAACTTAGTTTATTCACAATCTCAGCCAAAAAATACAACACCCACAACCCTTGAGTGTAACAGCAGCATCTCTGATTGGTGGGGTCTCTGGTTACTATGACGCCAATACATGCTGCAGCAGTATGAAAAAAACTAAAGTATATTACAACATAATCATTTAAAATGCAAACGCTATAAGTAAGATAATGAATAAAGTGAATTGCAGTGGATGGTGGAAAACGTAGTTCATTCCTTTTCGAAATATGTACAAGTTCATCTGCCCCTTTCTGTTTTCAAAGGCTGAATCAATGCTTAATAGTCATGCGCACTCAGGTAGCTAGATAGCTTGGTTCTACATTAAAAGTGTTGTAAATATGATTTTATGAAATGGCTATGGGAGCTTGGAATGGGCAAGTTTTCTGACCTAGGGGCTGCTAAAAGAGTGGGCGGGCACTGTTGAGCTGTATATCTTGGGACCAGATGCTACAGTAGACCTTCAGGTGTCCATATCTCAACATATGCCAGACATAGGACACAACATAGTGATAATGTGATGGCAATCAGTCTTAACTGGAGCGTTGTGTCTTGACAAAGTTTTTAAAAGTTTTTTCTGTTAAGACCTGAATGACTCAGCAATATATCTGAGGGGATTTTATGACTTTTTATCCCATGAATATGAGACAACTGTGGGTAGTACTTAAGTGGAGTCACTGTGTTTGACCACCAACGATCATAACCTGCCATAAACTCTACATCCCCTCAAATGGTCTGTTTGTTTTATGTGCCAGCCCACTTATAAGAAGTGATTAAAGCAATGTTTTCTCTCCTCTCTAAACAAAACATCAGGGCCAAGAGGTAAACAGTCAGACTCATAAAACCACACATGCACTGAAAATTAGAAATTCGACAATAAGACTGCCTTCAGTTCCCAGCCTTTAACACAACTCGTCATACCTCAGAGCCCCACAGTCGAGGCAGCCACGTTGAGGGAAAATAAATGCTGCTGGGAGTTTTTTCTGCTCAAAAGTGTGATGCAAGACGCCACTTGGAAAACAACACTGATGTGTTTGGGCATCAAATGAAAGATAAATATCACAAGTCCTCCCTGAAGTCCTTTAAAGCACCACTCCTTCTTCATCCTCTCCTTATATATCGTCTCCCTTCTTGTCAGCAGACAGTTGATCTTGTCATTGAGGTGAAGTGGCTGCAATCTTCACCTCTCAAGGGCTTTTTAAACTCTGCTTCTGCTTTAGTCCTCCACATTGTAATAGTCAACTCTGCCACTCCACCTACATCAAATCACGGTTGGGGATTATAACACTCCTCTAATTGCAGCATCTGATTTCTATCTTTGCTCCCACTCCTTTTGACTTCCCCATGGGTCATAGCATTAAACACACACCTCTATACAAAGCTCTCGTGATATTTTCCAAATCTAGAACATGTGAGCTGCAGTTCATATGTCTCCACTCAAAGGTCTCCAGGTCAGGTTGAGGAAGGCAGGAATCCCCGGACAGGAAGTGCACTCCTTTGACCTGGAAGTCTTGATCTGACATAGAGCAGCTGACAGCAGCGATCAGGTCCATATGTGTTTAATCTTTTTGTTTTCTTTTCCTTTTTTTTCCCCAGGAATGTATGAACCCATGCTGTAATGCCACCACATGCACACTGAAGGGAGACGCAGTGTGCGCCCATGGACAGTGTTGCGAAGAATGCCAGGTACTACTTTTTCTGCGCATCTTCCTCCATCTTATACATTCTCCTTCTTTTTAGATCCTTCTTTCCCACTATGATTCCAGTTCTCCTATTCTCAAAAACGTTCTGCAGTAGCATTGTCATTGGTCCTTTGAACATTACACAAAGCTTTACTCTGCTGAGATAATCACCTTTCAAGCACAGACACTTCCCAAAACTTCGTTAATTTTCTTTACAAAATAAGTGAAAGAGTCACAGTACTTTGGCCTTATATTTAATTTAACGTTTCAGGTCAGTTCATTCAAACTTTGCAGATTTTACCTAAATAGGTTTGTTTCAATTCAGGGCATATTCTTAAATTGGATTGCATAACATTCACAGAGTTATTAGTGTTTTATGCTTTGACGTGGAAATCTCATTCTAGGTTTCTCAGATGTGTCATCTCTTTGAAAAGGAAGATATATTGAAAATGACTCAAACTATTTAGCCAGCTTAATGTTTCTGTACTTGGTGTTCCTTCTGCGGTAAAAACTCAGTTGGAAGGCAAATGAGTCATTTTCTCTGTTACACAAAAATATGTATTTCATTTCTCAAAGCTTGACATATCAGTGATTGTATATATTCTAACTAGAACTTTTTTCATCATGTTTTTGTACTAATAAGGATTTTTGTTACCTTATATTGAAAATGAAAATAAGCTGGCAATTTTATATTTCCTTTTGAAATATGAACAGTCCCCTAAGTAGTGTTGTCAACATTTTGATACTTTGATTCTTTTTTGATACTACATGCTTCAAACCATTGGTTCCCAACCTGGGAAAGAAATGTTTTTTTCTTAGGTACATATAGGGGGGCTCCAAGGAAAAATGGTTGGGAAAACCCTGCTTTAAACGATAAAATATCCATTATTTTTGTGTTCAGTATAGTTTTGAAGAAAAAACAAAAACATTCCTATCTCATATATTCGGTGAGAGATGGCATGAAGCGCTGAACGATCAAATGTGAGCAAGTGCCTGTTGTTAAAACAGAGCAGTTACACACTAAGAAATGAAATGTTGATTTTACTTAACTAAGTTATGTCAACTGGTTCCACATAACTGTGTTGTTTAAAATGGAAAAGCAAAACACGAGTAATGTGAACAAAGTAAAATGAAGTAAATCTGACTTAATTATCTTAATTTAAAGCTACATGATATTACTACATTGCATAACCACAACAACATTATGTTGGATTTACTGACACTACATTAGTTAACTTAATATGATTGAGTTCATCTAACTTAACACAGATGAATATTATTCATGTGGTAGGTTTGTGTTAATACAACACCTCAGTTGTACTGGTTAAATGAAAAAATTAAATAAATACAGTATAAGTTGCAGGGCTGCACGGTTCACTGATAAAAATGTTTTGTTGATCCTTCTAATTTTATGAATTTTAGCAGTTGCACAAAAAAAAATTTGCTTGGATTCCACAAATGTTTATTTGTATTACCATTTCATCTAAGGTGGACCAACTTGTGCAGTCATTTGCAGTAATGACTGTTAGCCATCCACTAAATTAGTAGGTGAAGTTTCACAAATGCCAGTGTGCCATCTTCCATTCAGTGACATTAACAACAATAACATTGTCTCCTGTAGGTGGGACCTCCTTAATTGAGACAGCAACTCCACTCGGTGCACTTTATTCAAATATTTTATTTAACCTTTATTTAACCAGGAGAAATCCTCTTTGAGATTAAAAATCTCTTTTTCAAGGGTGTCCTGGCCAAGACAGCAGCAAACTGAGTGCATAAAGGTTTAGTGCCCAAAGGCATTCTGGGAAAACTGCAGATTTGTCAAAACTCAAATAATGTGAGTAACAACCAAGTGTTGGCTACATTTGATATCTATAGCTATAACCGTATACAAACAAGGAATATGTGATTTAAAAAATACTGTTACACCACTTGTGCTGCTACATGGCGTGCAGGTGGCGATGGTTGTTTTGCTCTGTAGTTAATGCGCATGTCTGAGAATGCGTCATAGTAGAGTATCATTGCGTACGTGTTGGATTTAAGTGAAATGGTTATGTTCGTTTTAATCAACTGTGTTTTTTAGCCTTGAAATCTCTTACTATTAAGTTATTCCAGTGAAACCCAGTTAGGTTTTCTCTAAAAACCTAAAAAGTTATAGTAATTTTAACACAACAAAGTTGCATAATATGAACATCACTATTTCATTTCTTAGAATGTATACAGAGAAGATTTTATTCACTGATGTTTTGCAGCAGTGACGCTCTAAAGCAAAATGCTGACACCTTTGTCTGGACATGAAGGAACCTTTGGTATTTGTTTGATTAATGCATGAGACAGGCCTCTTCCTGACTGCAGCATGCCCCTCTGCTTTGCCTCTGTCCTCTGCTTAATTCACTGGCTAGCTTTTACATTTGTTTAGTCTGTCTAGCTTCTCAGAAAGATGCATTTTTAATATTAGTGTCTCATACAGATAAAGAGCAGAGAAGGAGAGACAGTGATGTCTCCTGGTCCCTAAAAGTTTTCCTTTATATCCCAAGCTGCTGATTGATGACAGCCTCACAGCCCTGCACGAATGCTAACACTCATAAAAAAACTAAATTAGAAAACCTTTATTACAGACAGCGGAATAATGCAATCTGCATGCACTTCTTCAATTTTATTCATGATAATTCAGGGGAAATCTTTGATTTTAGGTAGGCCCTTTACATTTTATAATTAATCGTATTTAATTTGCCATTTTACTTTAAACAGTTTTTCATATTGTATTTGTTAGCTGTTCATGAACCTTTTTTTCACAGGTTGGGAAAAATGAATCCGTTCTGGGTTTCCAGAAGGTCATTTTTGTTGCCGTGACATTGGAACAGGAATGACATTGTTAGATTTTGACTAGTATCGTATCAAAATCCTTAATCCTGGGTTTTTTGTTAAGCGCTTTTGTAGTCTTCTGAATATGCAAAGAGCCACGTTTACCCAGAATAACTTTATTCACAGAGTGGTGGCAGAAGATGCTTCATAAAGAGCAGATAAATTCAATTTTATACTGTAGCTCTAAAGAGACAACAAAAAAATAAAAAAACAAATTCATACAATCATCACAGTGAACAAGATATGACAGCATGTTAGATAATGAAATATTAACTATTGCCTTTTGTATGTTCTGAGTATTTTTTCTCATTAAAGTATGCACAAAAAGTAGGTGCAATCAGTCTTGATGCTTAATCTAAAATACATTCTGAAAGCCTCCTGTGTAGAGAACAAAGCACATTTCCTTGCTTAGTTTTCACAATATGTCCACAGTATTTCATTTTGTATCTCATATTTGCAGCCCTGTTTGTAACATTTTTGTCACGTTCAAATCGAGACCTTACAGAAAGTCCACAAATTCAGAAAACCTGGACCCTAACAGATATAATGAAGTCAGCACTGCTTCAAATTTCATGTTTGAAACCATGGAACTGTTTGTGTTCACAGCTGAAACCTGCTGGCACCCTCTGTCGAGAGTCCAGTAACTCCTGTGACCTGCCAGAGTTCTGCACTGGAGCCAACCCTCACTGCCCCGCCAACGTTTATCTGCATGACGGGCACGCCTGCCACAACGTTGAAGGGTACTGCTACAACGGCATCTGCCAGACTCACGAACAACAATGCATCACCCTATGGGGACCGGGTAAATTAAAACCTACTCAAAACTTGGATTTTGCAGCAAAAATTCACTTTTACAAGGGAATGCTTCAACTCATGTTGTTGTTTATTATTTAAATTCCCTTGTATGTCTTTGTGTGAAGGAGCCAAGCCTGCCCCTGGGATATGCTTTGAGAGAGTCAACTCAGCAGGGGATCCTTATGGGAATTGTGGGAAGGACTCCAAAGGCTCCTTTGCCAAATGTGATGCAAGGTAAGGCTGCAGCTGCAGTGAAGCGATAGAGGTACAGTGAAATCACTGTGCAAAAACAACCTGATAAGCTTAGATAGTGTCAGTAGCAATCATCATTACCTTGTGGAACCTGACAAGAGATCTTCAAACAAAAGTTTACCAGGGTGAAAATTGTCGTTTTAAAAATGATATCAGCTAATAACATTTAAAGAAAGTCCTCATAATTCATTTCATGCTTTACTTGTTGGTTAATTGTTCTAAAGATCTTCTCCCTTTGGGTGAATTCTGTAATCAAGCTCTTTATTAATTGATGTAATTGCTCTAATGGCCGCAGGACTGAAGCATTTGGCTCTTGAATAGTCTTTCATCTTACTCTACACTTACTCGTCTTTGTCTGTGACTGACAGGCTTTTTTAATTAAGTGTTTAATTCTGTTTTAATCTATGTGTGTGCGGATGCTTGTTTCTGTTTGTGTGTAGGGATGCAAAGTGTGGTAAAATTCAGTGCCAGGGAGGTGCCAATCGACCAGTGATTGGAACAAACGCTGTTTCCATTGAAACCAACATCCCTCTACAAGAAGGAGGGCGTATTCTCTGTCGAGGGACACATGTTTACCTAGGTGATGACATGCCAGATCCTGGGCTGGTTCTGGCTGGTACAAAGTGTGGAGATGGCATGGTAAGAGATTTAGTCACCATTTAAATCTTAAGAGACTAAGGTTGTGTATAAATCATATTCTGTGGTCCAATGCTTGTAACAGGGATAATCGGATTTCAGCTATGCTCAGGTGGAGTAAAAAAATCATTTAAGTATCAGAAATCATCAGTATCATTATTTGACACACACAAATCAATAGTGATGCCTCTTTATGATGTACTGAAGCAGATGAGGCAGTTAGTGGAAATATTTACAATATATTCACCATTTTGATTTATTTAAACAAGAAAAAACTCATTGAGGACAGCACAATCAACAAATTTACAGACATAACATTTTAAAAGCTGTTAAAACACAGATTAATCAAATCCTGATCACAGAGCTCAAAGTCATTAGTCAAAACATTAACAACCTGATCCATCTTCCTTCAACATCTTTAATCTACTTTTGTAAAGACTTAAAGAGACCAGCTCACCAGACACAGATTTTCCTGCAGTAGGTTCCAAGCTGCAGGAGCAACGTACCCGAAACTCCTTTTACCCATTTCAAGATGCAGTTTGGGCACAGAAAGCGAAAATAAGTCCTGTTACTGAGTCACAGAGGGAAAACTATACCTCCCAGCACTTTTCACATGAATAAAATCACAAGTGAAGCAGTTTAAGCTTTGCTTTATACATAAGGATATGTCACTGTTTTTGTCTACATGAGGTCTTTGGAGGCCACCCACCTCAATCATACAGAATACAATGTCTTAAGGACTTCAGATTAATAATGAACCTCAGTGCCCCAGGGTACATATTATCCAAAGGTTTAAGGCATTAAGAAGATGAGTGCATACATGAGATATCATCACAGTCAATCAGAGGTACATAGACGTGGCAGCTGCACGTCTTTTCTCAGCAACAAAAAAACAAGACTCATTCCTAATATGAAAAACCAAGCTGCAACTTTAACATCTGTAAATGTTGCTCAATATGAAGCTTAAATTACAGTGACTCATTGGTCAAGAATCCAAGATATTTATAAGATGATACAGACTCAATCACATCACCCTGAGACATAGTGGTAGAAGGAGGGTTTGGCTCCTTTTTCTTTGAGTTTGAGTTTTTCTTTATCTCTAAAGTGATAGAGATCCTGATGCTTTGTACGAGCAGAGCGATAAATGACAGCGTCATCAGCATATAAATGACAGTTTGCATTGGAAACATTATGTCCTATGCTGTTAACATAAAGTGCAAGTAACAGCGGTCCCACACATTGCGTTTTGTTTGATGAATAGTTTGTAAACCAACAAACAGATTGTTCTGACAAACCAACACAGTGCAGCCTGTTTTTTAAAATAAAAGGGTCACCAGGATCAAGGGCTTTCAATAAATCAATAAAAAGAGCAGCACAGTATTCTTAATTGTCCAAGGACTTAATCAAATCTCTCCCTACTTTTAAGGCAGCAGTTGTCATACTGTTTTTTCTTCTCTAAGATCGGACTGATGATCACATAAAATGTTGTAAAATTATGTAATTTTCGACACTGCTGTGAGGTACAGTGCTTAACAAATTTATTAGACCACCTGTCATATTTGTCTCAAAGACCATCCAGCATCATGAAGTGCTTTAATGCGAACTCTTTCATTTTCAGTGAGCTCTCCACGTTTTACCATTTTGAACAGGAATGAGGGATTTCAAACTGAATCCACCCAAATTTGAGCCTGGGCTTCTCTGAGAAGTCAGAAATGAATCAAGCAAAACATTCAACCACTAAAACTGATTTTTCTCTTCAGGAATGCAAGTAAATAACTATAATTTGAAATATTAATCAAGAAATATTAATGTGCTTTACTGTTTTTTCAGGGTTTTTTTGTAAATCAATAAATTTGAAAATTCATGGAAAACAATAATAATTACATTTTAGTATTAAAAATATAATTTGGGTTCTACATATTGGTGTATTAACCATTGCAAAAACATAAAAAATGATTTTGGTAATAACCAATGCTGTTAATTTAGGGCAGCTGTGGCATAAACCTTACTTTGGTTAAGGTTAGGGTGGTCTAATAAATTTGTTAAGCACTGTAGATCTCAGTTGAGATGCTTTACAGCACGCTGAAGAAACTGACTTATTTTGTTAAAATCTTCACAGCAAATTTTCCCAATGACTCAAACATTTTACTGTAAAAGGCAGTAAGGGTTTGTTATTTTGTCACTAGCACTGCTTAACAAGAGCAGCAGAGAGACAAAATTCACAGATTTGTCTTAAGTGGCACTAAAATTGACAAAACTCAAAGGTTCTCATTGGGATTGTATGTCCCTGTCATTTATAGTCCAGCCATGCTGTTTTCTGACCATTCACATGGAGACGTTTCTTTCAAGCTGTTTTTTATTATTGTTTAATCACAGAATGCAACTGTATTTTTTGCCTCTACAGACCCCAAGGTGCTGAGTACTGTACAAGTTTGCTGTAGTATTCTTTTGAGAGCTGAGCTCTGCAGTTCAAGACCATGACAGAGACAGATAGCATGTCCTTACAAAAAGTAAGGGCTAACACATTTAACTGAGGGAATCCGTGATCCATATGCACAGAAAAACATCATGCCTCCGGCTGTGCAAATGGACAAGAACCTTACCGCAGCCAGTTATTTTATTAAATGTTCTTCGTAATGTTTCTCTTTTTAAATGCTGCCCTCAAAACCTCCCTAATCACATCAGGTCATTTTTCTGGGAGGTGAGAGGCCCCAAGCTTTAAACTAGAGCACATTTATCTTTAATCATCTTTCCATGTGGTTTTAAGATCTGTTTTAGGTCAGACATTATAAGTAAGGCAGTTATGAGAGCATGTTATGATCATCTCATACAGGCCAGGTCATCAAAGTCCTCCGCTGCTTACTGAATAATTGAACATAAATTAACATTGGTTTTTTTTGTTTTTGTTTTTTTGTTTTTTTACCCTACAGAAAAGTTGCTACAATGCTTTTTTATTTGCTGTGGCCACTAGCCTCTTTTCTGTCAATACACTACTCAGTAAAATTTTGTTCACAACATGCATTTGCCACAAAGTGGTTTGACATTGTGCTTCCCTGATATTTCCTGCAGTACTGATTATATTGCACAAGTTTTGGCACACAGTAAGGAACTGGTGAAGCCACATTTGCCCGTTTGTGGATCCTTCTCTTCTAGTTAGATTAGAGGCAACCTATCTGCAGCAATGGATTCACAAGCCTTGAGCTCTGACCATCTGTCTCTGAAATTTGGCCATATGTCTGAAGGCAAAGATATGCTAGAAAATCACTGGTTAGTGCAAAATGTTGTAAAACAATGTCACACATCAAATGTGTTAAATGTTGTGTTAAGGAGTTAAGCCAAAATTACAGCAAACATTTTCAAGCATCTTCTCCTGGAAGGCATTTATCTTGTTGCATTCAGCTGTTGTTCACCTTAAAAGTTGAAGCTCATGCCCTGGTGAAGCATACAGGCAGGTGCAGAGTATACAACTAAACTTTAGGTTCTTAAGGTCTGTCTAGTCTTCATAAGCTCTTTCAGTTACCTCAGGGGAATTGCCCTTGGTGCTAAAAGGACTTTCAGCTTTGTGAACAAACTGGTCGTCTGCCAGGTTAGCCTGTCTCCTGGCTGTTTGCTCTACACAGCTAGATTTAGCTCTGCTCATTATGTGGAAATTGGGATTGCCTGGAGGTGGGTCTTTGACATTGGCCTTTGTTTTTCTGAGAAAAGGTTTTCTATTTTCTATGCAAATCAAGTTCTTAAACTGGCAGCACATGACGCACACAGAAAACACAGTTAGACAAAGGTGAGCGCACGAACTGCTTTTGCTATACAGGCTTGATTTGCTGCATAAAAGCAACAGCTGCCTTTTTTCAGTTCAAGTATTGTTGTTGATATAGAGGATGCACCTTTGGCATGTTCACCTTATAAACTATTTTAAGGATTGTTACGTGCTTCAGCCCGCCTGCCTGCCTTCATCAGTTTATGTTTAAATTAAAAGGATACATGCATGATTGACATTTTTAATCTTATTCCACACTTCTCTAATAACTTTATTTTTGTAATAATCCCCATTGGCCTTTGAGTTCTTCACTTCTGAGAAATTCTTCTTGATGTTCTTTTATAGGTGTGCCTGAATCGGCAGTGCCAGAATGTCAGCGTGTTTGGTGTGCATGAGTGCTCTGGGAAGTGCAGTGGACGTGGGGTGAGTACAAAGTATCTACAAGCTCAATATTTACTTGTAAATTATGCACCACAGCCTGTGAAACAGTGAAACTGTCCTGTAAGAACTCCAAATTTATCAATTTTTGAGTATTTGAGCAGCTTTAGGTCTCTCTTGTTGCTCTATAATTGCTATAATTTTTGACAAAGCTGAGAAACAGTAAAGCTTTTGTGTTACAACAGCTGGTAACGTTCACTGTGATTAATCTTTATGTCCCACTGAGGATAAATCAATCTAGTTTAATAGCATCATTTATGCTCTACCCATAGTCATCTGTGCATCATAAATCATCCCCTGACTTTACAGTGAGAGATACAGTAGAACACTGCAGGAAGAGATCACAGCAGGTGTTGTGCTGCATTATAAAGGAAATGAACACCTTTCTCTCCCAGCAGCTCTTATCAATAATTTATCAGAGAGCATGATCAGATTTATCATGTTTTATTTACTTTGTTGGGAAGTTTTTAGATTTAAATACTGACATGGGGCTAAACTATCTCATGGTTGCCTCTGATTCTCTCTGGTAATTATATGACTTCAAGATTATTTGACATGAGAAATCAAGTCTGATTTTAAAACTGGGAAATTATGAAACTCTCAAGCCTGTTACTAACAGCCTCCTGGAACAAATGACTCCATCAGTAAAAAAAAAAACAAAACAAAACAACAACAACAACAGCAACGCTGTAAACCTGAACAATAGATAAAAGATTGGAGTTATCATCTTATTGGCTCGCTTTGATACAAAATAATCTGAAAGAAGAAGTCAGTCATGAAAAACATCTCTAAGTATATGAAATTGAGCTTCAAATCTTAAAAAAAGAGGCATGAGTATGTCGGTTAAAGGTGCTGAAGTCACGACCACTCACAAGAAAGATGATTCTCTCTAAGTAAAATTAAAAAGCTACAACTGCACTTTAAGAATCATCTGTCTGCTATGTTACAGTTCTCTTTTTCAGCCAACAGAGAAAAAAATCACATTTATGTCATGACAAACAGACAGTCTAGATGTAAAAAGGCTCAGTTTCATTTTCTTGTCCTGTATTTTCTAATGTTTCATTTTCTGAGTTATGTAAAGTTAGATCTCTCTCTTTTATGAGGTGTCTTTGTTGTTAATTTGCTACTGAAAACACTTCATTTCCTGATGTTGCTCTTCAAAATAAAATTCTTCAGTGATGACTGTATTGGAGACTTTTGTTGTGACTAAATTGGGAGGAACAGAACATGTCTATATCAGACAGATAGGGATTGAATTGTTGCTGCTTTGAGAGAGACAAAGCCACAGTCAACTTCTCTTAATCATCCAGGACTAAAGACAAGTAAAATATGAATTAAAACACAAGTTCAGCAGGTAAGGTGTTTGTTCCTGTTTTGCCTAATTCAAGGGAAAATCGACAAGCACGCTAGCTAACAGCCTACCCCCTGACCTTACGCTGAACTGTGCTGAGTGCAGCTGCCTGGCTCTGTGGCAGAGCAGAGACTGTTGTCTGTCACAAATCTCTGTCATGATACTTTTAATGATCCGTAAACCACGGGTAGGGCAGCTAAGTAGGGATTTGGCAAATAAACCTCACAATGAACTAAAGCACAGCATTATGTGGGCTGTTGTGCAGTGACAGCTAACATCAGACTATATAGATGGGACAGGGTAGTTCCTATAGCGCCCAGTGACATCATGGGGCACTACATTTGCCTGCCCAAATTAAACTGAGGTATGAAAATGGTGGAAAACCTTCAGTCTAAATCCAAAATTAGAGCTCACATAGATCTTAGTGTTTTCACATGTTTACGACAGTTTATAACCTTATTCCAGCATATCTTGTGTGTTTAGATACTTTTTTTAAATTTCACTTTACATGGATTTTAAAACTTTTAAACCTGGCATACAATAATCATTGAGAAATTTTCAAGTAATATGTGATCATATTATAAAGTGATCTTTCCCATTTTAACAAACACATGGGATCAGACTGAAGGTGGAGTTTAATATTGGCCTGTGATTTAACTGCAGTATATTTTCACATTCCTACATTCACATTTTCTGTCAATTCTACATAAGACTGACGGATAGTGTTACCTGGTCCCTGTGACAAAATGAAGACATCGTGTTTGCTTCAGTAACCCCCAAACTCCTTGAAATCATACCTCCCCTGAGCCCCCAAGTGCCTCTTAACCCCATCACCCAGTGTGAAGGAGTGTCCATAGCCTAGAGGCAGAGGAGGCACTTGACTGTACGCCTGTGCTAAATGTAAATCCCCCACAGCTGCTCTACTCCCTCTGCACCTCCCTCCTCCCTCCCTCCATCTGACAGCTGGACTTAGTTACTTCTCCAGGGAATCCTCCTGGATCAAACTTCTATGCTGGAAACCCAAGGCTTTATGGGATGGACTCTCCCCATACACATGTTTTATCTATTATAACTAGACACATACATGCAGAGCCCAATGTGTTTATGCACAGAATAACTAAACTAGTGTTTTATTTATACAAAACAAACCAATTCAGTTTTGTTAATGGATACCCTGATGTATAATGTATATCAGGATTTTGGCTGTCACAAACATAGATGCCTTTTGATGCTGCTGGATGCAGAATAGAAGAAGTAACATGTTTGTGTCTACAGGTGTGCAACAACAAGAAGAACTGTCACTGTGAGGCCCACTGGGCTCCTCCGTTCTGTGAAAAAGCAGGCTTTGGTGGGAGCATTGACAGCGGGCCAATGCGACTGGCAGGTAATATGGATGGTTTAGTTTCTATTTGCACTCATGCAGACACGGACAGCTGACTCAGAAAGACAGAACAGTGTTCCAGCTGCTCCTTGTACAAGTCTTTCTTACAAAGTGAATTGATGTTTGGTTTTGACAGAAGAATAGCTTTTCCAGAACACCAAAGCTACCAATGTATAACACAGCACAGTCTGTAGATTAGAGAGTTCCTTCTAGTCCTTAGTTTAGGCAGGGAAATATGACTTAACTGTGCTGCTGACCGTGGCCTAGCTGTAACGGTCTCTGCATCATGTTCTCTCATTGTTCTGTGCGCTAGATGTGCGTGTGTGTGTATTAATGTGCGTGTTGTCATATATGGCATCAGCCGACAGTGTGGTCATTACTGTGGCAATCCTGGTTACCCTGGTCAGCCTCCTGATAACCATGGTGATCGTCTTTCTGAAGAGGAAGACTCTGCTGCGCCTTCTCTTCACCAATAAGAAGAACACCCTGGAGAAACTCAGGTGAAAATCCTCTCTTACTAAATAAAGAGCCTAAAACCTTTGATAAAAGCTCAGATAACTTTAGTGAGTCTGCTTAGAGAAACTTAGAGCATGACCTAACATTAAACTAGCTAGTTGTTGCAACTATTGTCTGTTTCTAAAGTTACTTAATTTGTTTATGTGAATTGCCAGCCAACAACCTAATTTTTTTTCTTAGTGTAGAGTAACCTTTAAGTTTGACTGAAATGCCTTATTTTCTTTTACAGCAAAAATATTTATTTTCCATGTGTTTATACTGGTGTACAGACTTGGTAAACCTTTAAATGTGCCGCTTAAAGTTTCATGAAATAAAGAAAATATTCTAGGGCTGTTTAGATGGCAATTTTTTAATAGATATTTTTTGGGGGGGGCTTCTTGCATTTATTTAGACAGGACATCTGAAGAGAGACAGGACACATATGGAGAGAATGGGGAAGAGAGATGCACCAAACAGTGCTGTGACTGGGAATTGATCCCGCGACCAAGATTATGAAGATTGTAGCCTCTATATATGGGTGCCTGCTCTGCCCACTGAGCCAAACCCGCACCCAATAATAACTTTTAATTGCACAGCAGTTCGCACAAAATCTGTCAGTCAAGCACAAAGTCAAACAGGAAATAAAATTATTATTGAATCATTATTATCAGTACAAACCCTGCTCAACTTTGGTTTCATGTTTTTGATTTTTTCCCTATAGTTGGCACCCAAGAAATTATTATTTTCAGGAAACTTAACAAAAATGTAGTTTGATGTGTTCCCTGTCCCTCTCTGCCCCAACTTTAAAAGCCTCAGATGAGCTCTGGCATGTAGATGGAGAAAGGTTCAACAGATTACTTGCAGGTCTTTACTAGTGAGAACAAGTCATATTAAATTCTAGGGCTGCTAGGCTTATCATCACTCAGTGCACCACAGTGTTTATTCTGTTGATAGTATGCCACCATTTCAGTCTTTGAAGCATGTTTTTGACAACACAAGGAATTTTTATTATGTTGAAGGGGCTCCACTAGCCTCTTAGCATAGTACAAGACTCCTCCAGATTCTTGTCTCCCTTCATCTGGCTAAATGACACTTGGAAGCCTTCAGGACTGAGTAATTTGTGATATTAATTGCCACCACACCAGGAAAATCTATTAAACTGTGATAAAAATCACTTTTTTTGGAAAGTGTTGTGATCGTATTCAAATTTGTAGAAATTTTCTGATGATAATTGCAGCGTTGAGATCCAATTAGAGCTGTAAAGTACTAACTTGTGATTAATGATATGATTTATTGTCCCTTTTAGCACACTTTAGTTAAGCCACTGCAACATCTCCCTAAAGGCACAGTGATGTAAAAAATACTGCTCCTTAATGTTTAAATTTACTTTAAAAACTCACAAACAGCACAGTCATCAAAATTATCTACACATTGTGATATCAAACATTGTTTCTGTTCAGTGTTCCCTTACTTCCTTCTCAATCCATAACAAGTCCATTTTTCCTTGTAATAATCTTCAATCTGTACAAATTCCTTATTTTCTTTCAAAATAGGGGAATTTCAAAATGTGAAGATTTTGAAAAGAGATATTTTGTTATTTTTTTTAATTTGGGTCATATGAGGACCAACTTTCACAGAAATCACTGGAGGCTAATTCCACTACCAAAGCCAAGTACCTCATATGACCCAACTTCAGAAATCACGAAATATCCCTTTAACTACAGAAATTTAGGGGAAAAAAATATTATTTCCCAGCCAGTCACAGACTACTTACTGCTACTGTGATAAACATTTGTAACCATTACAAACATGAGCTGTTGGTCTGAACAATACTAACTTAAAGCTATAGTTGAATTTTATTATCAGCAATATAGTATATAATTCCATAAATTATCTGTAAATAGTTCATCATAAATCCACCATACAACAATTATATTTTGGGGGTTTGAATCCCTTTAAAATGTTGTTGTTACGTGTTCCTCCATTGTTAATTATTTATGACTAAACAAGCATTTATCAGAGTTTAAGTTCAGGGAAAAACACCCTGACTTATTATTTATAGTCTAACATTTTAAACTCGTGCTTCGTCAAGACCCTGTTGGTTTGGTTTGATCACATTTGATTGACAGTCATGTGGTAACATAAACAAGCAGCCCACCAGCACTCATTACAAATGAAACTCAAATTCTGTGAAACCATGTTTTTTCTGAGGCTTTTAAATTCTTAACTATCCGAGGAATATTTCTAACCACAGGGGAAAAGCAGGCCTTTGTTTTTTTAACTAACATATTCATTTTCTTCTGCAATTTAAAGTTTTGATAACACAGCGAGGCACTTTTTAAGGCTGCAGTTCAAACTAAATACATCTGAAACAGTCAGAGAGAAAACTGTAGACTTGACTATGCAGTACTTTTATTGTGTTTATAGATCCATTGAGGCAAACAGGCCGACCAGCCCCATCAGGTCTCAGTCTTTGTACAGACCCACACCACAGCGCAAGCCCCCACCTAAACCCTCTACTGCCAACATTTATAAGGTGAGTCGATGCATATGTCTCTTGTTTGTGCATCAGTATGTATTTCATGTTTGTATGCATCTGGTGTTCTATCTTATGTGTTTATGTACCAGATTCTGTCGCCGCCCATTTGATTCGATTTCTTTTGTAATCACACTCTATTAGAGCCTTTCACTAACCTGCAGCCAGTTTAGAGTCGTCATGCCTCCAGGCTTGTTGACAAAACAAGATGACTGCAAGCTGGGTAATTGATTCAGCCTCACTATATCTTGTAAATATTAATTACGGTGCTGTTGTTGTCAAGAAGCAGAGAAACATAAATTGAGAGACTGCTCCGGTTTAATCAGACCAGGGATGCTGCTTTATTATTCATCTTATAAGAAAGGAGCAGCTTTGATTGATTCAGGCAGAGGAGGAAAGAAGATGTTGATGTGTTTGTTTGAAAACATGACCACAAATAGAAATTTGTTCATATTCATATAGAAAATTGTGTGCATCTTTGGCTGTGTAATAGTAGTCAGTCCAGCAGAGTGACGTTTTGACACATGCTGTCTGTTCCTATTATGGTCACCCTATCAGAGGTCTGCTGATGTCCAGATGTCAGTCAGCATCACAGCAGCCCTCTATGAATACATCTGCGTTGTTTGTGTAGATGTGTGTGCGTGCTGGCCAGCAGTCAAATCCTTTGTGGCCGTTTTAGGTGTTACTAGTTTGTTCTGGAGCGGAGGAATCGCAGCTGGCCAGGACATGTGGCCAGACCCTGACTTTTACTATTTCACAACGTCAAATCTAATAATGTTGTTTTCTAGTTTTATGACCAACTCTGACATCACCTCTGTCAAACTAATGAGAGACTCCTGACTGGAGTTTAGTTTCTCTTTTTACACCCTTTTAGGAATATTTGCTCAGTACCAGAGCAACTTACAACTCTTTAAATGGCCATTAAATGATGTGGTTATTTTTTAATCAATCTGAAGTAGGTGTAAGAAAAAAAAGAAGAAATACCTCTCAGTGGTCTGCTGAACATGTTTGAATCCTGCTCTGCACATGTATGAATTGATCCCGGTCCTGTTAGAACTGGACAAATGTAAGGTGCATAAACATGTAGATATACATCATGTAATTGTTTCTTTTTTTGTCTGAATAGGATGTAAAGGTAAGACACAACATTTAAAGAAAATTTCGGAGAACTTAAGCATCTGCATGATGATACTTTTCTAGTGAATCCAGTTATTAATGTCTTACCCTGATAAACACCTATCCAGGAATGCTCAGATTAAATTAAATGTTGTGTTTGAATGCAAGCACAAATAAGGTGTCTTGAGAAAGGTAAAAATCTAAAGTTTGTTCCCAAACTGTAAAATTTACTGTAGCTGCTACTGATATTGAGAAATACAATAAAAAATGTTTCTGTTCCCATCTGAATTTGTGTTGTGAAACAGAGGCCTGTAGATGACTTTAGCTGGGACGTATTATCTGCAATACTTGACTGGACTGAAAAATCATGATTATGATTGTTGTAATAATCAAGCAGCCTGACTTGTCAGGGGTGAGACCCAAAAAGCCTTGACCAATCAAATCAGGCCATTTCACTGTCCCTTTGGGAGAGATTTGAGCGCTCCAACATGTTTATTTTAATGGTGGAGGTTAAGGTTAATATGACTGTTGGAGATATACTGTTGAAATCATAAATACATGCTGTTCACTTATGTGTGCAAACACACCTAATTTCACTCCCACATAAGTCCATAAGGCAATGTAGCAGGTGGCCCAGTGTCTTAAAAATGTGTGTATTGTTTATAAAAGAACCCTTTTCTAACTCCTGCAGTGAACCACCTCATTTAAAATGTAAATCACTGTACCTGAGATTAAGCATAAAGGAATTGCCAGTCAGTGTGCTTTTATCAAAGACTTTAACCAACGATATTTTATCTTTAGTTTTAGATTACTTCAGCTAGTTTTGTAGGCACTCAAAAAAATATGAATTTATTTTTATCTTTTTTTATGAAGCCTTGTTTTCAGCTCAGTTTTAGTTAACTACAACTACAAAGATTTTATTTTTAGTTATTTTGTTATTTTTAAATAATGATAATAACCTTGGTGAGAGTGGAACAGAAAATATTAGCAATATCTGAATTTAAAATCCATTTTTACTGAAGACATTTACATCTCACAGTAGGAAAAGCATGGGTATTACTGTATTACATGTACTGTATTACATTACGATAGCTGAATTGATAGCTACTCTTGTTTCAGAGTCAGTGTGTTTCTCTCGCTGTCTCACTCACATGCTGTCCTTCCTTACTCAGATACAGGAACACAAAATAAATGATTATGCTATTGCTAAGTTCTGTGTTTTCTGCTGTTAGAAGTCAAAACTTCAGCAGTTACAAAGGCCTGCTAACTACTGCCATAACTAATGACACAAAGCTGTTGGAATAAACTTCTTATCATCCTCTTCACAGCCGTCTCTCCTGAGTGCGGAGCCTCTTCTCCCTCCACACAACTTCCACTCTCACAGCCTGCGCCGCCTGCCCCTCTACCAGCCGTTACACATCAGCCACCCCATGCCTGTGTCTCTGAGTGTGGGCCAGCCCACCTTGCCTCCTCTCCCAGTCCACCACAGGGTGCTACCTGCGCACAGGTCTCTCTCACCACCTGAGGTCCAGCCTTTTCTCAGTCTGCCACGCCAGCAGCCATCATACAGAGAAGACCAGGTTTGTTTGCACAAGTGTTGGTTAATGTTTTATTCAAAGCACTAATGTTGTGCTAACATGACTTGTTTGGATCTCCACTGTGACTAAATCAAACACATATTCCAGAAAGTTAATGGCTTTGTCTTTGTTGTAAACTATTTTGCTTTAAAATGGGAGTTTTAATGAACCGTATGCAGTTAGGCCATTAAATTCATGTTGTGTTTATTTTACTGTACATTACTCTTCACCAGTGTATAAACCACACCATGAGTCTTTATGGTGGTTTATTCAAGGCAGCCATCAGTTTTATTTCATTTAAATAAAGTAAGAAAATAAACCTGATGACACTTGAAATTTGATTAAAACAGGTCACAGTAAACATTTAGACTTGTGGATTCTAATTACACAGAGTGTTTTTAAAGACACAGTAACATCTAAGATTTCAGTCAGCTACTAATAATCATAGTTTCACTCTACAGAAATCAACATGCAAAGTACATGGTATATGTTCATGATAGTTTGTGGTCTTACAGCCACCTATGTGGATGTTGTAAAGATTGTAGCAAAGAATTTGATCACAGAAATCATTGCTTTGCTGCACTGCAGTCAGCTCACTGGCTCACATATCAACTGTAAAATTCAATGCATCTCCCTCTCTGTGATCCTGAGTTAGTCTCTGCTTTCTGCTGAGCCAGCACTATTGGATGCTGTGGAGATAGTAAATCCATCTGTCTGCTGGATTCAGTGCTGGATCTGAATCCTGGTGCCTTCCCGAATTAGAGCAGCAAGGACAGTTGTTTTAGAAGTCGATATTGGGGAAGCCACATGAAGGAACACAGAAAATTTATAGATGCGTGGCATTCAGACACTAAAGAAAAAGAGGCACTGACTCTGTGATGTGATACTCTCTCTCTGCTGGATTAGGAGCGTCACACAGCTCCAGATGTAAAGTCAGAGCATGAAGGACTTAGCAGGAGGCATGTAGAAATCTAATGTTTCATATCTAAAGGTTAATACTTCAGGCAAGCAGCAGCAACACTTAAAGCTACTATAAACTGAATTTTCCCTCTGTAATATCTACATTAATTCATGTGTTTTTAGTCAAGTATTTACATTACATCAACTGTTTCCAGCAGTCTTCAAAGCCATAGAAATTCTTCTTTTTTATATTTGCAGTGGTTTGTTTCTTGTCATGCCAGCTGCCATCACTGTCATGGAAACAGTGGATGTTATATGAACTACTGCGACATAATGAAGTGTGAACTGCTGCTACAGTTGTAGTCCTGTTGCTGTGTCTCATTCCTGTTTGTTGCTACTTACATGTGATTGTCCACAATTGTTCTATGCCTATAGCTGATGGTTCAATCACCCAAGAACTCCATCCTCCAACCCCTATAATGTTGTGGCCCTACTAGATATTTCCAGGTTAACTAGAGACCACGCACACTGCTCAGCTTTGCCCAATTCTGTTCCTTACACGTTTTTTTTTTAAATTTAACTAGGACTCTGTTTCTAAACAACAAACCACTGTTTCTGTTTAATGGATGAATTTACCAAAACCAGGGAGAAGACCTGTTTACAGTTTTTCACAATTGTTTAGACACAGTTTAAAACTCCTCCTTCCTCTTCTCTAAACATTGATATTAAATTCCTGTTTTCAAGCTATTTTCACAAAACCTCTAAATCTGTGGTCAAAATCAAACATCAAAACAGTCTCAACTGTGCTCAGAATCAAATTCTGCTCTCACAGCAGTCAAACACTACAGAGCAAAATAGAAAACGCTGTGGTCAGTGATCGCTCCAAGTTTGAGACAGCAGAAAGACAGCAGATAAGTAAAGCTCATTACAATGAATGATGCAACTGCAAAAAACAGATAAATTTCCAAAACAGTTATTTAAACTGTGAATAGTGTAAACTGTGAATTTCCCTTCAGGGATTAATAAAGTATGACTTTATTTTAATGAACAAAACGTTTCGAGCTCCTGAAGAGATGAATGCAAGAGAAGTCAACGATCACGGCGCAAAACACGACAGCACACTTCTCAGCACAATTCGGAGATTTGCTGCTTTAAAACTTTACCTTACTCACACCTTCATCAGGTTGATTCATTTTAGTAAACAACAACAACAAACAACAAAAATGTTGGGACTCTGTTGGAATTACAGTCTAAGAGTCGTTGTTTTCTTCTCAAAACTTCTGACTTGAGAGGCTTCATTTAAAAAGAAATGTCTAATGGGGCCAACTTGTAAACTTCTGGATGTTTTTAGTTATAAGTAGCTCCTCCAAAGAGACATTCCTCCTCTCATTTTATCAGATTATATAATTTAAATGATCATTTGAAGAACAAAGATGCCAGTTTTTCATATTTCATGAAGCAACAAAGAAAAGGAGGAGTTTTGTCTCTCCTCAACCATGAGTCTTCTCAGTGTGGAGGCAAAACTCAAAGAAAGAAAAGACTTAGACCCATAGAGTCTTTTCTGTGGTTTTATTCTAAGAGTCCGGTGTAATACAACACATCAGCTCTGAAAACAGACGGCAAATAAGCCGTAGCAAAGCCCAAAGTTGAGCTTATCTCACTTCTCAAAGTCTCTGCTTTCATACTCTCTCTGAATAAAGACTACTGACTGTGCTGCTGACTACAGACATTTGAATGTAAGATTATTTGCCATACCGTGCCATACCATGACACCATGGTCATGACAGGCCCCGGTGGGTGTGTGGATGTGTTTTAGACTGGTTTGGTGTGGATGTGTTTGGTAGGGAATAAGGTGGCATGGCGTGGGTGTTGTATGGTCCATGCCCCCCTACTGTCATTAGCATTTTAATTAGTGTGGAGGAGTGTATTCTAAAATTTTGCAAAGTAGAGCTCTGCTAAAAATGTATAAATGTTAATAATGATATCACACAATAGGCGGAGTAACGTGTGCAAGAGAATTAAGCCTAGGTGAAACAGTTATATTAAAATGTAGAGTATCATTAAAGGCATATGAATTATTATGATTTTTACCACAACACTCAGCATCCCTTAGAGCTATCCTGTCACCCTGACTGGTTTTTCTGTCTATCTGTTTAAATAAGGGAGTAAGCGAGCACTAGCTCAAGTTTCTGTAACTGCTTGTTTAAATACTGGTGAACGTGTATTGAGAATCTAACTTTATAAACTATAATAATGTATAGGGATTCACCAATGCATGGGTTGAGTATTTTTATTGGCCAGTATCTGCCCTGATGGTAGACTTTGGCCCATTTGCAAATGGGCAGACTGATGTCTGTCGTCTTTATTCAACATAAATTTAACACTGTCAAGCTGCTATGCCTAACTTTATTCAGAGAAGATTTTCTATATGTGGCAAAAGAGGTAATTTATTGGACAAATGTTTGTTTGTTTTTACAGTCAAAAGGGAAAACATAACATCACTGATCATTTGCCACACAAGTGTCATTTCCTACAGAACAGGTACTTTCTCTTGATGGAGTAAATATTGCTGATGAGATCTCAGAACTCCCTCTGTAAAAGCATAGTTTAAGCATATGAAAAGTACTGTAACATTGTAGTATTGGAACTTTTAAATAATTTTAAATTCTGAATATTTGATCCACCTATAAGTTTGTGGAAAAATCAGCTAACATGTCTCGTATTAGATCACATCCCCATTGATTAATATGAATGTGTGCTTACTAGAAACACACTTTATCTGAAAGGCCCCGGTTTTGCTTTACAAATATGCTGCTTACTGGCCTGCCAAAACATTGAAGCCTCACTACCTGCTAAAATCTGCCCACTCATTCCACTGTAATGAGACAGATGGAGCAAGCAGAGACTGCACGCACAGGCTGTAGGTCAGAAACAGCAGAGAGGATTCTGCTGGGATTTAATAAGAGGCCAAAAAGGACATACAGGACATCAGCCCTTAAATACAAAGTGTATTACAAGCTTATTGTAATACTTGACTTAACCTCCCCTGCTGTCTGTGCCAATATGTCTCATTTTATAAGACTTTTTCCTGTGCCTGCTGCACCACATTGATGTGATGGTAATTCCAAGGGAAAAAAGCCTGTCCTGCGTTTAATACAATAAGACAATTCATGAAAGAGAGACAGTGAGGGAGCAGAAATTTCTCAACTTATCTGCTTGTTATAGTTACTTCAGTTGAGGAGAACACATAGTATTATAGCTGTTGAGTTAAAATAAATGTGACGCAAATAAGCTCTGACCGTGTTAACACTTACTGCAACACGTGTCAGTCGACACATACTGCTGAGGAGTAAAAATCCTGCTTTTTCTGAGATGTCATCTTTTCAAAAACTTGGAAGAAAGATAGTTTTATTTTTTGGCATGAGAGCGATGCATTTTTCACTTCCTCCGGTGGGTTTTGAAAGGTGCCAGTAAGCTGGAGGCTCATAGATCTTTCTCAAACCACAGAGGACGATGCAATCCTTCATTTAGAATTAAGACATGTGAACACCACCAAGACTCCTGTTACAGCAGGAGGTTTCCTGCCAAGAGCGGCATTAGAATGCACATGGGTCCTGGATTATTCTTGCATTTCAGTGGATGCATCTGTCCATTTACGTCTTCGTTTTCTTTAGTGCACTCCCTTGAAAATTGTCCTCATTTTGTGTTTTGTAAGAAGTTTGTCACTCCCTGAACCACAGTAATGTTGCCATTCAAATGTCAACATTACATTTTATTTAAAGGTTGCAGTGGGTGGTACTCTGCACGTCAAATAGTCTAAAAAACTGTCCATTTCAGTAAGTATTCACACAAACTCATATTTTGATTGAAAGTGCCCTTTGTATGTTATAGTACCCAGAACTCTGAAGTATCAAGAGCTGTGCCCATTCAGGTCAAATTGACCCACTGGGTTGTTAGCAGAGCTCAATTTAATAAAAGCATCCTAACATCTCAGCCTCTGTGGGGAAACTTTTAGATTTTAATGGCAGCTGAAGAGCTTCAGGCTGATGTATGCAGAGGGATTTATACATTTTGACGATGCACAAACAGTTTTTTAAAGCCAAGATTTCCCGTCACTCATAAAGGTTAATGAATATTACATTGCCAGGACTTATGGGTGCTGATGTTCACTTGAACAGCTTAATACTGTGCTTCAAATGGGGGATATTTTCTGATCTATTAAGTTAAATCTATTTTTAGAGACAACTGTTCATCCAACTGCTTAAATGTCACAATTTATGGTTTTCTTTACACTTGAAGAGTATGAAACATCTCAATACTGTGGCCATTTATGGTTATTGTTCAGTCATTTCTAGGAATGTAACAGTACCTTGTTTCAAAGTCAGATGATTTGCATCAATCTGACAAAATAAACATGTTACACCTGTAACAGCGTTAGTATTCATCCTGAACCATCACAGTTCATCTGCCTCACTTTGGTCGAGCAGTCACACACCATCAGAAATGTTTATCATTTCTGTGTGGCTTTTTATTTTTATGAATTTGTTTTCAGTTCTTCCTTTTTTAAGTTTAATTTTTGATACAGAACATGCTGTACCAACAATCCTTGGTACTTGGCATTAATGTCAGTTCTAAATAAATTAGATAGCCTTGTTGCTCTTTCTCTTTTTTAACCTGTTACCCAACTGTGACCTAAAAACAGAGATCCAAAATACATTGTGACTTGTGTTAACCATTAAAATAATTATAATGCATTTTATTTATAAGTGCCTTTCCCAGCACTCAAGGACACTTTACAGAAACAAGACAGATACAATAAAAATAAACAGATAAAAGCTTCCAACAGTATAAATGGAACAGTGCAATTACAGTGAATAGGCTTTCCTGAACAGGTGAGTTTTGAGTCTGGATTTGAAAGAGGAGGAGAGACAATATTTTAGGATGTCCGCTGGTAGTGAGTTCCAGAGTTGGGGTGCAGAGTGGCTGAAAGCTTCCCCTGGTGCTGAGGCAGGCAGAGGACACAGTGAGGTGGATGGAGGAGAAGGATCTGAAGGAGTGGGAGGAGGTGGTGATGTGGAGATCAGACGGATAAAGAGGGGCGAAATTGTGGATGGCCATGAATGCATACTGGAGGATTTTGAATTCTATTCTGGAGTGGGTGATGTGGTGAAAGGAGGGGGTTTTGGTGATGATGCGAGCGCTGAGTTCTTAACCAGTTGAAGCCTATGGAGGGATTTGTAAGGGAGCCCAAAGAGGAGAGAATAGTCTATATGGGAGGTAACAAGGCTGTGAACAAGGATTGAAGTGGCATGGAGGGTGAGGGAGGGGAAGAGGCAATTGATGTTGCGTGGACAGAAATATGCAGGTAATATTATTGATGTGAGATTAAAATGATTATTAGCTGTCAAGGATGATTCTTAACCTGAGGGGAGGGGGGAACAGAGCTGTCTATTGCGAGGGAAAGACTGTCGACTTTGGATAATGTAGATTTTGTACCAATGAGGAAGATTTCTGTTTTGTCGCTGTTTGATTTTTGGAAGTTTGCAGTTAACCAGAATTTTATTTCAGATAAGCAGTTGGTGAGGGATGGGTGACATCTGCAAAGTAGTGGAAATGGATATTGAATTTGCAATAATATTGCCAAGGGGAAGGAGGTAGGTGATGGGAGGGGGGGGCAACACTGATTCAAACAGGTCACATAGGATGAGTTGTGCTCTGTTTCTTTACTGGCTGCTATACAAATGAATTCAAAGTGCCATACAAGGGCCATTTTCACTTCCATTGGACAATTTTATGGAAGCTTGTTTGGGATCATCTATGCAGACTGTAAATCTCACGGGACATTTTTCAACCTAACAAGAAATCTTGTGTTGTCTCATGAGATCTCGTGCTATAAGAGCTCTTCTCAAGATCTCGGATTCCCAAGGTTAGCTTGAAACAAGACATCGGAATTGAGCCTTTTTCTTCCAGAAATCATCAGTGATGCAGAGCCACAAGACCTGTTGCTCCAGACTGAACTTTGTCTGTGCCTCTGAGTCTCATATGTATTGAATGTTTGTAACTGAGAGATGCTGAACTCATCCACATCAGGACTCTATGTCTCAAACCTGCTAGCTATCTCAGTTTTGATAGAAGGTTGGGAGAAGTATTTGAAGACTTTTTTCCCCTCCCACTTAAAGTGTTTTAATGTTTTTCCTTGAGTGTGCATGGTGGTCCTGATGTGTGTTAGAGGGCAGGTTTTGAACATGTCTGAGGACAGGTAGCAGTGCTTCTGGCAGCAGGTGTTTATCACTGCTCGCCTCCTCCTCACTGTAGATTAGTAACACATGATGGCACCTCATCCCGATAACCTTCTACACACACAACACTGCCACAGAGGTGGTGGAGAGGCTGAGGAGGAGGAGGAGGAGGTTGGGATGGTTGGGATTCATCTCATGTCAGCAGTGGGATTCAGAGGAGAAGCTGATAACACAGTGCCCTCTAGTGAAACGTGTCTGTTTTTGTCAGCTGATAGCTGCTAAATGCTAATGCATATTTAAAGGATGCAGAAGGTCCTGGATAATTCCGGTTTCTGTTCACAGTGTCTTGAGATAACAGTAATGTCCTGTGTGGTGATTTTTAAATGAATTTCAACTCTCAAACAGGGATTTTCAGTAATGCTTCATTGCATGCCTAGTGGAGTGATCGCATCCTGAAAAAAAATGAAAGTCTGATAAATATTGATCCCACTGGTCTTTTCAGGAAAGACTGAGATTTTTAGTACAGGACTTCACAGCTGAACAAAATACAACAAACCATAAACCTCATTTTATAAACATGTTAAAATGAGGACATATGAAGTGACTGACTGCTGTTTTTTCTTAATCAGGACTTTGACAAGCCCAGTCCACCCCAGAAACCCCTACCTGCAGACCCCCTAGGGAGGAGCTCTCGGCTGGTTCACCGTCCTTCAGCAGCAGGAGTCCACTTCCCTGGGACTGGACCCCTCCCCATACCAATCCCCACTGTGCCCAGACCCCCACCCACCATCCCTTTACCCAGCAGGTTGGTACAACGTGACAGGAATCACAAGTTTCTTCTAAGCCCTTTTCTTGGTATTGCTGTTGGCTTTTAGACTTGATAGGACCTGTACTGAGGTAGATTTGAGGCTTTCAGAGTGCCTTGTCAAGAAACAAGGTTTTTTATATATTAAAGTTTTTTTTCTGTCAAACCTTGATTAATGATCATCTAACTTTACATCTGGGAATCCTGCAAGTGCATTTCCTTGTCAAAACAATTTTTATTTTATTTTACACTTCTTTGGGGATGCTGTTCTAGTTGTTTTAATGTGGCTCTTTAGTAGTTGATATCCTGAAAAGGAGTTAAGTGTACAATTCAAACCATTTTTTCTTTTTTAGGACAGGTTCTGTTTGTGCTTTGCTTTGTAATATTAGATGGATAAGACAAAGTAGCCATTTAAATTTGCTCTATATGTGAGTTTTATGTGAGATCAGGACATATCCAGATTACATACAGTGCCTATGAAAAGTTTTCTCCCCTTAGATGTATAACCGTTTTAGTGATTGTATAAATCAGTCATGGTTGATATAATTTGGCTTTTTTGACCAAAAAATTACAAAAAACTCTTTAATGTCAAAGTGAAAACCAATTTCTACTAAGTAATGCCAATGAAAAACAAAAGAAATCTGAGGTGAAATAAGTGACTACATAGATATTCACCCCCTTAAGGCCATCAAACATAGTGTCTCAAATGATGGCCAAAAAGCATAATTTTGGCCTCATGAACCCAAAGATCTTTCTTCCACTTGAGTGTGGAGTCTCCCACATGCCTTTTCACAAACCCTAGTCAAAATTTAATCTGAGATTTTTTTCAAGAGTGGCTCTCTCTTTGCCACTCTCCCATAAAGCTTTGACTGGTGAAGAACCTGAGCAGCAATTGTTGTATGCAGATTCTCTGTCATCTCAGCTGCTGAAGCTCCTTCAGAGTAGTCATAGGTGTCTTGGTGGTCTCCCCCACTAGTCTCCTTCTTGCACGGTCACTCAGTTTTTGAGGAGATTTACACATGTAACCCTAACCCTTCCTTCCATTTCTTGATGATGGATTTAGCTGAACTCTGGGGGATGTTTGGTGCCCCAGAGGTATTTTTTTGTATCCATCAAGCTGACTTATACTGTTCAATAACCTTTTCTCTGAGTGTCTTGGGGTGTTCTTTTTTCCTCATGGTGTAATGGTAGCCAGGAATACTTATTACCAGTGACTGGACCTTCCAGAGACAGGTGTCTACATATTATAGTCACCTGAGACGCATTGACTGCACTCAAATGATCCCCTTTTCACTGATTGTGAGACTACTAGTACCAATTGGCTAGACTTCTGTCACTTTAAAGGGGATGAATATTTATGCAGTGACTTATTTAACATTACTTACTTCTTTTGGTCAACATTACTTTGTAGAAATCTGTTTCCACTTCAAACTTCTTACAAAACACAAAATGAGGACAATTTTCAAGGGAGTGCACTAAAGAAAACGAAGACGTAAATGGACAGATGCATCCACTGAAATGCAAGAATAATCCAGGACCCATGTGCATTCTAATGCCACTGACATTAAAAAGTTTTTTTTAGTTTAATAAAATGTCAAAAAAGCCAAATTATGTTGATCTTGAATGATTTTTTCAATCAGTAAGAGGTGTTGTGTTTCAAAATCCAACGTAGCTTGTGATTAATAATAGGAGAAAGGGGAGGATTATTGTCATAGGATATTTTTTGTGCTTCTCCCCTGAAATAAGCACTTAATTCTGATTTGTATTGGTTAGAAGTGTAACAAAATCATAGAGTAACTAATATGGAGCTTTCATTCTTGTTTTTTTCATTCCAGACCTGTGCCAGTGTTACCGTACAGACCACCAAAGATTCACAAGGACTACGGGGCTCCTAATTCCTAATGCTGTGGATGAGTAGATCTGCAAACAGGTGGAGACTTTTTGATTTGCACTAATAACTGAGACTCTGTGGGATTTTGGACACAAGACAGAGTCTCTCATGATGGGGAGGTAATGCCACATCTCGGTGCTACACCCCTAAAAAGGTGCTTTGTTGTCCTCACTCAGGTACCAATGAACTATTTATCTATTTAACTATTTAACTTGGATTTTGACAATGCGTGCACAGAGCACTCTGATTGAGAGTGAGAAGTTTAGAAAAGAAAGACTCGTGTTTTGGATGTTTTCTTTTGCAATTTTAATGATTTTTATACTTTTATTTCCTCAAATGAAATGCTGAAATCTATGTTTTTATAGCCAGTGAAGTTGCTTAAACCATTAAAGCACCAAAAAAGTAAGTTTGGATTCAAGTGGTGATAAAGGGAAATGGAGCACAACTCATTAAGTTGGCAGCACACCTGATGGGCTGTAGATGGGAGTTTATTTAGATTTTCTATCATGTATGTATTCAATACCAAATACATCTTTTCTATCCATGCTGCCAAGGTTCTACTAAGTAGATATATTCAAGTCTTTTTATGGTTTAAATGCAGTGCTCTTATACAAAAGCCGCTTATTACATCTTTAATGTGGCATTAATATGATCAGCTTGACTTTAAAGTCTCACCGCCAGACTCTTTTATTCCCTTTTAAGTTCACGTTTGCAGAAATATTTCACACATTTCAGACTCTGAGGCTCTGACACACTGCTCGTGGCACGTGTTGGACGCCCAACATGCTCTCCTGATAGCTGGCAGATGCTGCAGAGTCTCCACAGTTTCGACAGACTGATTGTGTTCCAGAGAATTACACCAACACCAAATGATTCAATAATAACTCTGGTGTTTGTATGTTTTACATTTACGCTCACTTTATTTCTAAGTGTGCGAGCCAAGGAGAATGACTTCAGCGTTGTGAGCTTTGCCAAGCTCCCCCTCGGCTGTGCTTCTAACAAGATGTTTTACCATTTCTCTCCTGTCTTCTTTGTTTTTTTTCTGCCTTCATAACATTCCAATATGATTTTGTATTTCTCCTTTTTGTCTTTTTCTTGAGATAAATGTATGATGGCATCTATTACCAGATTCAGAGCTCAAGAGTTGCACTTTTATTTTAGCAGTTTCTTTCATTGTTGTTGACATATAGGAGGGATTTGAATATTACAGCAGAGTTTTTTTTTTCCCCGTGTCAGTTTTCATTTTTGATAATTTATGTCATATTTAGAGCATATCCAAAACACAGCCCTGGTCCCCTCACATGTGCAGAATGATGGAAGTCGGTAAAACGCTGCCTCGCGTGTCATATTTTGGACGTGCTCAGATTTGTCCGACAGTTGGTGTAACAGCTCTCCGATTGAAAATATTTGTCAGTGCTGTGTCGATTAATTGTTAAATGTTTATTCCATTTGTAAGCCCTAATGTACTGTGTTTATTTCTATGTCTGTAACATGTTTAAAGCCATTGTAAAGTGTAAATATTGTCTGTCACAATTTCTCTTTTTGTTCTTTTTTTTACATGCACAGCAAAGAACTGAGAACTGCTTTGAGGCTAAACCCAAGGTTTACCTGTGAAAAGATTCAACCTTTAACTTCTAGGTTGAATCTTTCAGAGACCAGTGTTTAAGAGAAAAAAACTGAAACTGATTGAAAGAAATCAGGGTCAAATAAAAGATCCTTTATGACTGTTTATAACACGTTGTTTTCATTTCATTCTCTCTTGGAATTTGAAGTTTAAAAACATAAAACTTAAAAAATAGATGAGAAATGTTTTCACAGCCGTTTTGCTGAAGAGGTCAGTATGAGTTCACAAGGGTATAAATTTTGAACCCTTTGATGTTTATGAATAAGTTACTCACTTTGTTGTTTTTTGGCTTTTGATATGAGTGAGCCTAAAGCTTAATCTGCAAAATGTAACTGAGCCTGTAACAAAGCCACCAAACAAGGACTTTGATCATTTAAAGTATTCTCTATTTAGAAGCAGCTTTCGTCATTATCCTACTGCAGACAAACAACTACAAGAAATACTTAAAAATGGGATGAATACACAAAGGTTGGAAAAAACAAGTCTTTTCCTGTCCTTTTCTCAAATACAACTTTTTAAATGGTCAAAGAAAACAGAGCATTTTCCCTATGAAGGGTCTGCAGGGTCTTAAAAGTTTATAAATCAATCATCAAATATTAAGGCTATTGAAAAGTCTTAAATGGAAAAAGTTGTAGGCTATTTTTTCTGTTTTTGTTTAACATTTACTTTAAAGCACAAGTGAGATTCTGATTAAACTCCATCAGATCCACCCTCAGTGTGCATGCTGCATGCTTTTTTTTTCTCTGGCCTGTTGAGCTGTCAGTGCGTCTTTAAATCTCCCCTAGCTAGCCAATTAACTACAGGTGCATTTAAAAAAGATAGAATATTATGTAAAAGTTCATGACAATCCAGCAGTGCCACAGACTGATTGGCTCCATGTCATGTTATATTGATGCAGTAATTTGAAAATAAAAACCAGCTTTGCAGCAAAGCTTAACCTGGTGTAATACTAGCACAGAGTCTGTTAATATAGCACTTCTAGCACCTCAAAGACAGCCTTCCCATCTGCACCAAACATGCACATAAATATATCACCAATGTAAATGGTTAGAAATTGAAAATGTAATGGGGACAGAATATACTGAGAGGGTCTTCAAAAGTATTACATTGCATTAATGTCAGATTTTCTGTACACTGAAGAACTGAAACAGCTGCCTGTGAAGATTGTTGAACACTGCCACCTGGTGGACAGCACTGGTCTGCACAAGCCCCCACCACTCACGTTCCTCTTCACTTGATTAACCTACTATGCTGAATTAAAAAAAATCCTATCTGATGTAAACCTTTACACCATATTTGGGGTAGGAAAGAAATAAAAGCCAGTGGATTTACATCAGAGGGAGAAACTTAACTCAACAATTTTACACATGGTTCAAAAGGATAAAATTGAAGTTAGCCTTCTTTCATGATAAACTGATGCAAGGAAGGGAAGCAGGGAATCAAATCATCAAAAGAGTGTCTTCTGTTACTAAAGTACCACTGAGCTTTTAAATCTCGGGGGATTACTGGAAGGCTGATATATTGAAACTTCTCAAAGTGGTTGTGGCCACTAGGTGGCGCGCAAAGACAACTGGTTGGAATCGAAA